>NW_018020811.1:167943-191081 GCF_002006095.1 Pseudomyrmex gracilis | reverse complement strand
TCAATTCTTAAATTCATATTGGATGCTAGATTTGCATCACATATATGAGAGATCCCATCTACCCCCCTAACTAATTTTGAAAATATTGCGAAAAAATACTCCTCAGCCAGGAGTCGAACCTGGAATCTCCGGGCCGTCGCCTTCCCTGTTAGGTTACCGAGGCACTTGGAGCAAGTCTCGCAATACTCTATACATCTATCGAAGAATAAACCGATAGTCCTAAACGCTTATTGAGACCAGCGTAAATTTAAGAATTGATATTTAATTCAAAAAACGCGCGTGTAAAAATTTACACGCGAACAAATATATAAATATGCATATATATATATATTTACGCAGTTCTTCCGCACAACATCTTGCGATCGGCTCGGATGACCGTAAAGAAAAATTTTATCAAAAAAGATCCATTTCAGAAATGATTAACATTAAATTACAAAACAACCCAATTAACATAATGTCCGACACTAATAAATTAAAACCTTATTTTTCAATATTAGAAACTTATAAAAAGAAATTTGGACAATCTTAATGACAATGTACTAGTTTGACTTAGGTGCTTGTGTGGAATTGGCCCACAAGTTCTCGCTTAATATTTGAAAAGAACATATATATACTTGTACATATCGTAAAGGCGTCATATCACTGTTGTTTTGTTACCAGTCAAGACGTTATAACAACATCTTCATACATCACACGATAATGTTTTGCAAGAGAGTGATATGAATCCTGTTTTTTTAATTGTATTAGTAAGAAATAATTTTAATTAATTTGTAATTTTACAGTTATAGTCAATCCTTGAATTTTATTTTTATACTTAGTTTTACTAATTTAATAGACTGTCATTGATGAAGATCACAAAGATTGATCGAAACGTCTGATTTTATATTATTATACAATAAAGACAATACACTAACATCCTGTATAATACTCGTACCGCCATTTATTCAACATACCAATTTTTGACGAGTTATATCATTATTATTATTTTTTAGTTCAAAGAAATCAGATTTATTTGAAAAATATTGTACTTCGCTTATTTCAGTCACACACATAATCGTGCACGCTTATAGAGTTCGATCATCGGTCCCCACGCCTTTATTGGCTCACATTTATTAATTCATATCTCAATAAATATTGCAAATTTTGCAAAATGATATATAACTTTTTTGTTCAGAATGATCCGATCTACCTACACACGTTGGCTTTATAGTTTGTTGTCAGACACCCTGTATATATGTATACACATGTAACGAGTTCAACTTGTAAATTTTTACAAGTGTGTATTTTATGAATTGAATCTCAATTCTTAAATTCATACGGGATGCTAGATTTGCATCTCACATATGAGAGACCCCAGATATCCCCCTAACTAATTTTTAAAATATTGCGAAAAAACTTCTTGGCGAGGAGTCGAACCTGGAATCTCTGGCTTTCCGTGCCATCGCCTTCCCTGTTAGGCCACCGAGGCACTTGAAGTTAGTCTCGCAATATTCATACATGTATCGAAGATGGTCTGATAATGTTGATAACGCTTATTTTCAAAAATATTGCAGTTAGGTAAAACATGTATAGAATCTTTTTTTTGTAGAACTTTTTATAATCTTCATTTTTTGTTTATACATTTTTTCTGTACAATGAAAATTTTTCGAAATACTTAGCAAAAATGCTTTTAAGAGAGTGAAGAAGGGGTTTGCAGTAGAAATCCATTTGAGAATCTTATTTTTTAGGTAAACTACATATTTATGCTAAAAATCAGCCAAATCGGAGGTAAGCGCTTTTTGAAAGTTCAGCCCTTGTAACCACTACTGTGGGCCAAACGCAGTAATAAACTGTTTAATATTTTCTTTATTATTTGATGTGTTTTTTGATGTACCAAGTAAGTTTCTCTACCTTACACAATATCGCTTTTTTTGAGCCTACGCCTCTTCCGTAACCATTGAGTAAATCTGAGTAAAACTGAGCTATCGAATATTAATGCCGTCACGTCTAATTATTTGGTAAATAAACTTTTCTTGAAGTAGAGATTAATAAATTTGGCGTGTGAATTCACGCTTGGCACTCAACTATATTATTTGGTGAGTAACCTTTTAAGATAAAGTTTTGGAAAAACGTGCCAAAGATGCCGCACCTTTGTATAAAGATCCTACACGAGGTGCGCGTCACAAATTGAGCAAAGCCCCTTCCTCTGCGAGGGGACAAAACTCTTTTGCCTACACGTACGTGTACGATAGATAGTGTGTAATACAAACGAAATATTTACTTCTTAAATGTACAGGGTGTTGCATTTACATACAGGTCATTACGACGGATTGCCTACTGTTCCACTTGCAGGCGCGCACGTCCGAGCGGCACTTCAGGTCTTACTGATATGGTTAGGTTTTCCAATGAAATATTCTAACAAAATACTCAAAACTATGAATATAAAAAAAAAACAACATGATCAATATAAGGTAATTAATTCAAAGTGATAAGTGTGTGTAGAAATGAATAAAACAAACTTTCTTTCCCAGAATTTTGTAATATTTTTGTTTAGCGTTGAAATCTTTTCGACAGAAATTACAGATTTCAAAGAGACAATATTTAATTATATATGTTTTAACAAGGTCTTAGAGAGTAGGCAAAAATATTATGAAATAAATATATTATTCTCAGTAAGACCTGAAGTGCCGCTCGGACGTGCGCGCCTGCAAGTGGAACAGTAGGCAATCCGTCGTAATGACCTGTATGTAAATGCAACACCCTGTACATGATGTCAAAAAACAAACGTTCATTTCAGAAATTTGTTTTATTTATAACTATTTATTGAACAATGAACGACGACTACAACTCTTTTGACAACTACGCCAATTTGTGACGGGAACTTTGCTCTCAGATGTTGTAACGAAGGTGCCGCACATCTTCGGCACGTTTTTTCTAAGTTAATCTAAAATTTTACTCACCAAATCAGATAGTTGGACGCCAGGCGTGAATTCACACGCTGAATTCGGTAATCTCGACTCTAAATAATTTAGTTTGCCAAATAATGTAGACATGACGGCAATGATACTCAGCAGCTCAGTTTTGTAAATGATAACGGAAAGGCGTAGGTTCAGGAGGCAATATTTTTAAAGAAAGGTAGAGATTCTTACTTAGGAACATGTTCTTGACAACATATGTCAAGGTCAAGGTCATTGGAGCTAGGTCCGTTTTTCTTTACCCATTTACCCATCGTTTTTCGATTCACCGGATATAGTTTACATATAATATATGATAGACGTAATGATAATTTAGATGTAATATGATTTAGATATAATATAATTTAGATGATAATTTAGACTTAATATGTCTTATGTACATATAAATGTTTAGTATAGAATAAATAAAAAGTAAGTGTATTACCTGCGAGTTTTTGTCTTTTATTATTTTTATATTAGACTCAATTACATTTCTTTTAAGAGACAATTTGTGTGCTTCTTTTGATCCATCCATATACTAAACATATATCTACACTAAACAAAAGTTTACATATAAATTGAGCAACTCAAGAATATCAAAACGACGTATAGCTAGAGACAGTAGTATCACATTACTATTATCGTTGACGAGTTTCATTTTTCAGACAAAAAATACCAAACGCTAGTTTATTATTGAACGGAATATTTGTGTGACAACTCGCCACAGTAAACACTCTCAGTGATTTTTGACAATGCAGAAGCTCACATTTTGACTATTATTATTATTAATGGTCAAAATTTAGGAGTTGCTATCTCATTTGCTTTATTTGCCAGATATAGCTTCGTACAATTTCTACTTATTTCCGAATCCAAAAAAATGACTTGATAGAAAGAAATTTTTGACCAACAGTGAAGTTATTATCAATGTTGTACATGGCTATTTAGCAAACTGTCACAAACACTAAGTAATAAACCAGCGTGTAACATTTATTTTCTAGAAAGATAAAATTTGTCAACGACAAGCGAAATATGTAATACTACTGTTGCTATGCAGTGTTTCAGATATTTATCAATCATCCTACGCATTGTTTTTAGAATTAGAAATTCTGTTATCTACTAGTTTTTATTCTTAACGTACTTACCATCGGTTTGGAAAACGTCCACTGTAACGACCGCTAAGGAAAATCTTCTTTCACTAGGATTTGCTGGTTGATCGGCTGCTTCTACGAAGATTGCATGTCTACCTTCAAATATCGGACTATTCAATACCGTGATCATGCCTGTATATTCGTCAACTGTAAACGGCGGTTTACGAAGCGTTGAGTTGCCAGGCTTCTGTAGTTGATAACGGACCAGACCGTTGAGACCTAGATCATCATCTATAGCATGTACCTGACCTAATACAGTGTTGACTTTCACATCGCTTTTTGTTACCAGCTCGTAAAGATTGTCTGGCACAAAGATGGGATTATTATCGTTAGCGTCAAGCAAAATGACCTCGACATCCACGAAAGATCCCTTTGAATCAGCATTGCTTGTAACAATGCTTGGTTTGTGCTCTACAGCGTAGACTTTCATCTTCAGATGGTCACGTTTTTCACGGTCTAAGACTCTTTGATCTCTCACAGTGAGCCAACCGGAGTCAGGATTCATGGAAAATGCTCCTGATGGATCCTCCAGTCGATAATCAAACTCTCCGTTCTCTTTCTGATCCTTGTCGTAAGCGATTACCTGTAATACGCTAAAACCATTTGGTAGATTTTCCACAATGCTGATGTTGTACAAATCAACTTCAAATTGGGGTAAATTATCATTCAAATCCAACACCTCTACTTCAACTCGCGCAACAGTCATCTTCAATGGATTATCCACTTGTGACGCATGAATTTGTAAATTGAATGTATTATCCGGCAAACTCCGCTCGGCGTCGATATCGATCGCGTGTTTTAAGAATAGCGATCCATTTTTTGGATCAAGATAAAAGAAACCTCTTTCGTTGCCGGAAATAATGTCGTATTGTATCGGTACATTTATATCTCGATCTCGATCAGACGCATGAATTGGACTGGTAAAATTGATCTCTATGAAGATTGGATATTCCTGCGCACCAAAAAATATACTGTATTGGAAAAGTTCATAATGTAGGGGCCATAATAGAGCATAATAAAGACTGCACGCGCAAATAATTTACAATAAAAGTTAAATATATTAAAAATACATATATCAACTTAATATTGCATCAAAATATTCCTTGTAGCGTCTATTATAAAAAAAATATAAATTTTACTGTAAAAACAAAACAGATAAAAAAACAACATGATTGTTGTTTTTACTTAACTTTATTATATGCTTTACTTAACTTATTATATGCTTCTTTTCACTTGAGACAAAATGAGATATCTCGCTAAACTTGTTTATTTTGTAATCATTAATATTCTAAAATTTTTAAGGACTTATTAGAGCAGCCAATCTCCGTAGAATAAACTAAAGCATATACCTACTATTATTGACATCGACATAAGTAACCAAGTAAATCGAACGTAATTAAATAAACAAAGATAAAATATTAATGCAACATTATAATGGCTCAAAAAGATAAATAAAATAAAACAGCAATAGATAGTTATTTGTGCGCAAGACTACATCATATTCTGAACATCCGTTATATTTTCCAGATATGTTTTAACATAAAAACATTTTACTTTGTTGCTAACCAATTTTATTATATTTTTTTCTATTTATTTTAGATTATTTTAGAATACTTTGTGACGTAAGTGTGTTTGTGTTGTTTGTACTTTTTTATACTCTATTTTGTTTTCCCTTTTTTACCAAAATATAAACATATAATCTATCTTATTCTAAATGTAAAAGTTGAAAACTATAAAATGTGTAAGCAACGCGAATAAGTTTTGTGTTTTCTTTTTCCTATTAAGTCTTGCAATGATTGAAGTTCACTATCAAATTGAACGTTAAGTATCAAGGAACTTTAGTAACATAAATATAGGATAGTAGACTCAGTTAATGTGCTATTAATAAAATTTATTTAGATATCAATTACATATCATTTAAACTTCAGTTTATATTGAAAAAAATATGTACTCATTTGTTAGACTTTTCTTTTTATTGAAGTATTTTTTTAACTAACAAATATTCCAATTTCATATTAATTTTAACAAAATAAAAAAGTCAAAGTTTGCAGCAGTTAGCAAACTGTGTGTCCCTCAAGACAAAAAATGTATTAATGTGCCTACAGTTAGTGTGCCTGTCTCGGATTATGTGCTTACTTTACTGTGTGCTTGTCTCGAATTGTATGCTCGCAGTTACTGTGTTTTTTTAATATATATTATATTTTATTTATAATATATATATTTAATATATATTATTATTTATTACACATTTAAAAAAATCTAAAAAGTCTGCTGGCTGCATTAATGGATGTTCCAAACTTTAGAACTTCTAAAGCTTTGAACATAACTTTCTTGCTGTACAGTTTTTTTTTCTTTTTTGAGATGCAGCTCATTATAGTACCTGTTTATATAATAATTAATAAATATGTTTTAAAAGTATAAGTATTGATTTAAAAAAAAACACTTACATTAATTTCTACCCAGTTTGTGTTTTGATCTTGTGTGTTTTTGTGCGCAAACTGATGCGAACTTTTGTCACAGCAAAACGGGTCAGAAAAAAAGTCTCTCCGTCCGGAGAGGCACACTAATGCCACAATAGACACGATTTAAAAATTAATAAGAAAAATTAATACGAAGCTTTTAAAGTAGCTTTTTTTGTTTTTCTTTGATGATAAACTTATTTTACATAAAACTTACAGATTAGTTAACAAGAATTGTGTAAATACTTAAGTTTTTTGCTAGTCTAATAAAAGCATTTTTTACTGCTTTTGATAAGACGCTTAAGAAAATTTGTCACTATTGCTATATACACTTTTATAAAAATATTTGTAGTTATTTAACACTTTAATACCCTCCGAATGGGTTCCTACCTTGTAGTAGCTCTGAGGCGGGAGCTCTGGGTCCGCGGAGCGCTTGGTGTGCACATGGTCTGGCCGCCTCGCAGTAACTACACGGAACGTTTATTTTGTTTCCAGCGTGTGCTGGTAGCGGCGCGGCCGGGCATTGATCGTCAGCCCCCGAGTGGACGCTGGCAGATCTGCCCGGTCGTGTTGCCACAATGAATGTGTAAACTGACGGGACAAGTATTGACCACAGAAGATGAGCATCTGGTGTCCTCGGGGGCTCGGGGCTCTCGCGCCGGAACGGGTAGTGGGGCTTAAGGTTGCGGGCGGTGGTTACCCGCTCAGGGGTGACCACCGCCCGCTCGCGGCCAAGAGGAACCCCCTAAGCTAAGGTATAAACAACCGTGCCGAGAGCTGCGTGGCGCAAAGTGTGTTGCGTCCTAAACGGTGCCTCTTGGATACCGGGCGAAATCCAGGAGTACGGAGCCAAGCACTGGCCATACTTGGCTCTGGCTGGGTGAGACCGCGCAACCGCGACACTCGTGAGACTCGAATGGATAATATCTCTGAAAGCATCCCTTCCAAAGCTCCCAAGAGCGAAACTTCCTCCGGAAGCAAACATCCAGGGAGTCCAAATGATACGAAAACGGGCTCTGTAATCCTACCTCGCAAAAGACTTAGCAAGGCCGTCAGACGCCGTTTGAGAAACAAGAGGCAGGCGAGGGAAAGTGTGGCTGCTAAGGCCCCTTACACCCATACTGCTTTTATTTTAAAAATAGGAATTGGGAGTGGACGGACTTCGGGTAGCGCGACGAAGCGCGCCAGACCGGAGCACGCTACTCCTAGTTTCCCTACCAATCGCCAGAACAAGAGACTTAGAAATGAAAGGTCTTATGCCCAGGTGACAACAGGAACTGTCAAGGTGGCCCTAATATTGGAGGGCTACCCCGACAAGAAAATAGGAGCTGATGAGGGATTGGAGATCAAGAAATTGATTAGGTCTCGCATCCTCGGCACGTCCGGAGATGCCAAAGCCCTCACCTTCATCGGCACCTGGGACATAGATAGGGCACTGGTGATAGTGTGCGCCAGTAAAGAGTCAGAGGAGTGGCTTAGAAGTCATTCCTCTGATTGGAAGATTAGGGGAACTTCTCTGCGTGTGTTGGCGGCTGGTAAGCTACCGAGGCGTCATCGGGTAGTGATACACGTGAAGGAGCTCGATGTAGAGGTTGAGGAAGCCTTGAAGCTTCTCAACTAACAAAATGCGGGACTGACAACCAATGAGTGGATCGTCATCAGAAGGAGTCAAAAGTTAAAGTAGGGACGCCACGGGCGTTCACTTCGCCTGTCTGATTGGCGACTCTTTGCTGGAAGCTCTAAAGAATCGCGGTTTCAGAACTTTCTGCGGAACCAGTCGCGCCACTGTTAATGTGGTGGCGAGTCGGGAACGCGGAGAAGCCACCGAGTAAATGGAGGTGTCGGAGGGTGTCAAGACTGCTTAAAATGGCTCTTCTCGACATCCAAATCACACAAATTAACTTGCATCATAGCAAGAGCGCCTCGGCAATTTTAGCTAGGAGCATGGCTATGATGCAAACAAGTATTGCACTAATCCAAGAGGCTTGAATTGTAAATAGTGCAATTAGAGGACTGAGTGAATGCGGTACTTTATATAAAGCACACTCGGAAAAAAAGTAAGATCTTGCATTTTGGGTAAAGGACTAAATGCCATTTTTCTGCCACAGCTCAGCAGTGCGGACCTCACAGTCATCAGGGTGAGAGTACAATTGGCCGAGAAAGAAGACATGGAGGTACTGATAGAGTCAGCTTACATGCCCTTTGACTCCAGGGATCCACCACTGCAAGAAGAGGTAAAAACCCTGGTGACCTATGCGGAGGACAGGGGACTTGAACTCCTGCTGGGTTGCGATGCAAACTCCCACCATGTCGGATGAAGGAGCACCGATATTAATCCGTAGGGGGAGAGTCTCCATAGTTTCCTAATGGACACAGGACTCACCATCCTAAATGGAGAAACTGAGCCGACCTTCCAGGACGGGAGGTTATTGACATTACGGTGAGTACGGAGAGGGTGGCGAGTCTGGTGAGAGACTGGAGGGTCTCTAATGAACCTTCGGGATCCGACCACAGACAAATACGGCTAACTCTTTAACACTCGCCGCCGATAAGCTGGGCTCGTAATCCCAGGAAGACTAATTGGGACGGTTTCAGAGCTTACCTCAAAGCCCGGCTTGCTGGAGCCCCAACTAGTTACAGGTCTAAGAATAATTTAGAAGATGCGGCGGATTACTTAAAGAACGCCATTGTAGATGCCTCCGAATCAAACTGCTTGTCGAGACCAAGAAAGCCGGTGACCAAGATCCACTGATGGAATAATGAGCTTGAAAAGCTGAGGTCAGAAACAAGAAAGGGATTTAACAAACCAAAAAGAACTGGCTTTGCGGCTCATCGGGAAGCTTTTAGTAGCTCCCAACGAGAATATAGCAAGGCAATCACGAAAGCAAAACGCTGGAGACACTTCTGCAAAGGTATTGAGAGTGCCCCGGAGGCATCCAAACTTTGCAGAATCCTTAGCTTAGATCATCATCCTCAGTTGGGCTGTCTTAAGCTTCCAACAGGGAACATTACTGAGGAAAGATCGGACATTCTAAAACATCTGAAGGATGTCTACTTCCTAGGATTTTACAATAAAAAACAACTTAGTCGGTCAAAGCCCAAGAAATATAAGCCCAGGGAATGGCATCTAGCAGCAAAGATTGTTTATTCAAGAGATGTTAAATAGACTGTTAAGACTATTCAAATTTTATCTGGTCCCTATAAATCACCGAGACCGGATGGAATCTACTCGATTCTCCTTCAGGGGGGTCTGGAGATTTTAAGTGGTTTACTCACAAAAATCTTTAGGGCAAGTATTGCCCTAAGATACGTCCCCCAGGCTTGGAGTGGAACGAGAGTCGTTTTCATACTCAAGTCTAGCAGAAATGGCTACATATTAGCCAAAGACTTTAGGCCTATCAATCTCACCTCCTTTGTTCTTAAAACGTTGAAGAGGTTGATTGACGGGTTCCTGAAAAACGGCTTACTCTTTGCTTACCTATTCACTGGCCTCCTCTCAATATGCCTACAGAGAGAGCAGATCAACTGATACTGCCTTGCTTGTTTTAGATAAGCACCATCTTGTGGGCAGAGTTAAGGCACAGTTGGAAGCAAAGAGATATGCCTTGGGCGTATTCTTGGACATCGAGGAAGCTTTTGATAGCACCTCGTATGATGTGATCAGGAAAGCAATGACCAAGTATGGCATTCCAGCTGCGTTAGCAGACTGGACACAAAGCATGCTTACAGGAAGAACCCTGACTGCTAGTCATGGAGACTTGGTGCATGGTTTCCCCGCCAAAGGTTGTCCGCAGGGGAGAGTACTATCTCCCTTACTGTGGTGCCTAGTGGTGGATAAACTTCTTGAGAAGTTGCGGAAAGCGGGCTTCCCCGTCTATGGGTACGCTGATGATGTGGCCATAGTGGTGGGGGGCAACTTTCTTGCGACACTCAAAGATATAATAGAAAAAGCACTTACTCTTACGCAAAACTGGTGTCAATCAAAAGGACTTAGGGTTAATCCATCAAAGACCAAGGCCATGATTTTTACCAGAAAATATAAATTCGAGGCCATTGAGCCGTTAAGGTTCTGGCATGAGGAAATAGAATACGTCCAGTCAGTCAAATACTTGAGAGTCTACTTAGATACCAAACTGAGCTGGAAGACACATCTCGAAATAAAGAGATCCAAGTTTTACGCCTCTTTTTGGGCGTGTAAAAGAGTAATGGGAAAGTCCTGGGGCATTAAACTGAATGCTGGCATATGGATATACAAATCGGTATTGTTACCGAGATTAATATATGCTGCTGTGGTCTGGTGGCCTAGAGTAGAAATGACGGAAGTAAGGAACCTGCTAAGAAGCCTACAGGGTAACTACCTAAGGGCTGCGGCAAGAGCTATGAGAACAACACCAACAGAGGCGCTGGAAGTAGCACTTTGTATTCCTCCTTTAAATCAACACATAGTTTGCACCGCCAGACTCACAGCATATAGACTAAGGTGTCAGGAGGAGTGGAGACAAATCGGGATAGGTCATATCGAGCTCGGGTTTCTCTACAAATTTTCCTTTATACTGAAGCAAGATAAAATACCCAGAATATACCAAGTGAACAAGGCGTTTTCTATAAACCTGTCCACTAGGGCTAAATGGTGTAATAAAAACCTACAGATTCAACCGAACATGGATGCGTGGTTCTGGAGCAAACAACCGCTTTGGAGCAGGTATAAATTGTCCAGAAAACAATCACAGTAAGTTTTTCTTTCTGAGTAAGTTAGCGGTCTTTCAAGCGGAGGTTTTGGCTATCCTGAAATGTGCAAGACTCCTGCTCTCAAAGAAGACGATGAGTAGGAGGATTCATATCTACATAGATAGTAAAGCCGCTATAGGAGCCCTTGCTAAGACTACCACTGAATCATCAGTGGTTCGGGACTGCATGCAAGCTCTGAACAGATTGGGAGATCATAACAAGATCACACTAATCTGGGTACCCGGCCATCAAGGTATCCGCGGTAATAAGATAGCGGATGGCTTCGCAAAGCTGGGCACCTTAGAAGAACCAGCTGGCCAAAACATCGGCGTTCCCTGTGCCGTATGGAAAAATTACATCAAGGATCGGCTGAAGCGAGAGCACCAGGACTCTTGGAAGAAACTGAAAATCTGCCGCCAGGCCAAACACTTGATGAGTCAGCCATTGTCAAACAGGGTTAAAGAACTGCTGGCTATGGATAAAGATAGACTAAGATTAAGTATCGGTCTTCTCACTAGACACTGGGATTTCAAAGCACATTTGTACAACATGGGATTGGCCGACAAAGCAAACTGCAGATTATGTGGTGAGAAAAAGGAGGACAGCGAGCATATACTGTGTTGCTGTCCATCCTTAGCTCTTAAAAGACTTAGATCCTTGGGCTGTGTGTTTGTTAGGCTTGAGGACCTGAAAAATATCAAGATCAGCCATCTGCAAAGCCTGGCAGAAAATGCCGAGCTGAAGCAGATAGGCCGATAAGCAACTAGCGGGAGTCACAGAAGATCTTATAGATCTAGATGACATAAAGGGATTCTAATAGTCCCCCCGCTCTTATCTTATTATTATTATTATTAACACTTTAATAATATAATATTACATTTAATAATATTATATAAACAATAATATTTACATTTTCTTTTTAAACGTAATTTTTATTAACTTAATTTTGTTAAAAAAATACTTGAGATTTTTAATTTTAATATTCATATTTATTAATCATTAGTTAAATGCAAAAATATTAATTGAGTCAGACACAGTAACTGGATCCACTACCCTATATATATATACTCACATAAAACATTTATTATTGCTTTATGTAAAATATTTAAAATGTAATGTGATTACGAACAACACAGTAAACACGTTAAACAATATTTAAAAATGTCAGATAAAGATATGACGATTACTAATCGTATCTAACAGTAGACATTTAAAAACATTTATAAAAAAAAGTTATCGAAAATTTATTATGCCCTATTCTCCCCTTAAATAAACGTAACATTGTTTGTGTTTTATATTATATAAAATTGATTATAGAAGAAGTTTATTTTTATATCTTACCGGCATTGGATAAAATTCGTATATTTTTGTTTTGTAAGTGTCTTGCGTGAACTTTGGATCAAGATCATCATTATCCATCACGGTTATCTTTATGGTGGTGTTTGTACTTTTTGCGGGAACACCTCGATCCTTAAATAATAAATCAATACATTTTGTTATCAATATGTTTTTGCAACAAAAGCTATTTCTACAAGAAGCAATTCTTCAAGAAGTATCCTTAGAAATAAAATCAGAAGAGTAAGAAGGGCCAGTATGAGTCTTAAACAGAGTGGTATTGTAATAAAATCGTATTTATTGTAGTTTTTAATGTTTTGATTCTTAATTGAATCCTCTTCAAAAATAATTCTCTTAAAAAAACTCATACCATTATAAAGCACATGATATAAAATGTGAAATTAAAAAGAAGGATTAAATTATGAGTAACTAATGAAATTGGTCACACTTACAAATATTGATAATCAGTACATGACTTGCCGAATTTTCACGTTACTACAAACAGGTTGACATAATAGCAAAAATACTCAATATAAGTCGGACTTCCGTTTTCGGTGTGCTGAGAAATAGGTGTGTTAGAATGTGATGAATAAGAGAATAGTGTGGAAAAAGAGAAAAAAAGATAAAAGTAGAAAAAATGTGAGAGTGGGTGTGAGAGAGCGTAACAGAGAGTGTGAGAAAGTGAAGGAAACATTAGAAGTGATGTAGGAATTGTGTAGCGTAAAAAGTAAGAAACAATAGAAGGTTAGAGATGCAAGAGTGATAGGCGGAAAGAGTAGAGGCAAAACAGATAGAGAGCTAATAGTGGCAGATAGGGAAAGCTTAGGTGAAGAAGCGCGAATTTTGACAGGATAAAAATAAAGTTGGAGAAAAAAGACAAAAAAGGTGCAAAGGCAGCGAAGATGAGAAGTGAATTGGGTAGTACGGAGAGGGGAGCCGTGTCTGAAAATGACTGCGAGTGAGGAAAGAATTGCAATGAGAAAATAGTTAAAAGAAAAAAGAAAGATGAAGATAATGAGGATAATGATTCAGAGACGAGCAAGGAAGAGCGGGAGAAGAAATAAGTGTTTAAAAGAAACAATAAATTGAGATTACCAATAAAAAGGGATGATCCAGTAGTGACGGATGGTGAGAAAGAATTTATGGATAGTTGGCTAGAAAAACTAGAAACAAGATTAAAATCAAAGAGAAGAGATTGGCAAAAGAAAGAACGAAAAGAAAGAGAGTATGGAGAGTAGAAAAAAGAAAAACTTAAGAAAGAAGGGAGAAGAAGAAGATAGAAAAGAACAAAAACATAAGTAAAGGTAGAAAAGAAAGAAGAGATAATAGAGTTGAAAAAGATGAGGAAGGAATTTAAAAGCAAAATAGAGAGAATATAAAGAGAACTGAATGAGAGAAAGAACGAAGTAAAAAAGAATTAGAAAGAATAAAAAACGAGATAAGAAGGAAGGAGAAAGAGTGGGACGAGAAGAGAACGCTTTTGAGAAATATAATAAAATAGAAGTATTTGAAGGAAGCTGGCAAAAAAAAGAGATAGAGGCAAGTATAAAAAAGAAAAGATAGGTGAAAGATAGAGATAGATGAAAAAATAAGAAAGAGAAGATGGTAGTAGAGAGGGGTAGAGGAGAGAATAGAAATATTAGAGAAAAAGGCGGAGATAAAAGAGAGAGAAAAGAGAAAAAAATATTTTAGTAAGAAGGTTAAAGTCAAAGACTGGAAAAGAGAGAGGGAGTGAAAAAAGTATTGGAAGAAATAAGAGCGCAGGTAAGAATAGAAAAAAGATGAGAAGGATTGGAGCGAGCAAAGAAAAAGAGGAATGCATAGTGGTAGTAGAGTTGGGTAGTGTAAAGCAGAAAAGGGAGATAATGAAGAAAAAAGAGGTTGAAGGGAAGAACGGAGAGAATAGTAGATGACTTAACGTGGAAAAAGAGAAAAGTATACTAAGAAAAAAACAAACGTAGAGGGAAAAGATAAAAAATAGAGAAAATAATGAAAAAGAGAGGAAAAAAGGATATGAATAAAAGAATGAAGAGAAGAAAGAGAGAGAGAGTGAGAGACAATGCGAATTGGTGGGTAAAGAATAAGAAAAGAGAAAAAGAGAAGAGTAATGAGTGAGCGAGAGTGTGCGGATGAGAGAGAGAGAGAGAGAGAAAGAGAGAGAGAGAGGAAGAAAGAGAGAGGAGGAGAAGAAAGAAATATGAAAACGGAAAAAAAGTAAGAGAAAGAAGAGTGCGGAAACAAAAGTCGTCTTATTGCAAGCTTACGCAAGTAGAAGTAGTTCGAGTAGATTAAAAATGTAAAAAGAGGAAAAAAATGAAAAGGTAGAACAGTATTGAAAGAGATAGAAATAAGGCGTATGTGTTTGTGTGTGTGTGTGTAACAAATTAAATGATAGATTAGATCAAGTTAGGTTTAAATTAGTTGTAAGTTAGCATAAAGCGTAGTTGTAAGTTAGTGTGTAAGGATATTTTTTGTAATAAGTTTGTAAAATTGTAACTCTGAAGGGAGTTAATAAATTTATACTTATACTTAATATAAGTACCCAAAAAACATCAATTTGTTTCACAAAACAAATTGTAAAAAAACCAAACGTAAGTAAAATTCAAGTAAAAAATACTATAAAAATATTATTGTATAAGTATTTTAAAAAATACTATAAAAGAAAGTTAAACATAGATTGTATTAAACACTGTGTAATGTTGTCAATGTAAAACTGCTGTAACTGAAAATCAGACAAGTCACGTGTGGTTAAGGTAAATAATACATAAAGAAGAGAGAAAAACAACAAAAAAACCATTTGTCGCGCGCAGTCAAGAGGAGTAAAGAAAAATCTAGAAAGAGAGAGCTTCTCGAGATTTAGCGACATTCGCAATGGGAGAGAGTAGAGATTCCATCAGCCCTGAATGTTTTTATAAAATTTACAATTAAATACAAAACAGTTGAGTTTTCAAAATGAGACAAACTAATCAGAAATTCATCAAGTAGTAAGGTTTTATTTTTGTTATAAACTGCCATTTTTTTGTTATAATCTGCCATTTTTTAGAAGTTCAGCCAACTCAATTGAAACATGGTACGAGATATCACATCCAGCGAGATCAAATCAAATGTAAATCAAATCAAATGTTAATCAAATGTAAACCAATCATCCGTGTAAATGCCGGACAATCTCTCAACCTAAGCAAAGCTATTGGCGACATGGCTAGGAACGTATAGAAGGCTCTTGTAAATAATATAAAAAATTGCCAACCGATAGGGATATCACACAATAGACGAAACAATTAATTTCAGAGAGCAGTTTGGTTCAGTTACAGCAGTTTCATTGACTGGTGAGGATCTTCCCGTTAGACTTTCTGGCAAGGATGTACTTGGAGATGTATCGCCGCCAAATCGCCTTGCTAGAAGAGCTGAAGAGACCCCGCCTTGTGGCGAAAGATCGGGGCGTCAAGCCCGGCGATAACTGCTTTGCGAGTGGAAACAGCGACTGGACGAGCTGACAGCGGCCGTTCAGAAGGTCGTCGGGGCCGTTCGACCTTTCTTGACAATGGCTGAACGACTACGGTACTGGTAGGCTTACCTACCGCGTGACTAAGATGCTCACCGGTCATAAGTGTTTTGATGAGTACCTGAGTCGTTGGAAAGAAGCCGACGACACAGTGCCACGCGTGTGAATCGGCCAGCGACTTGGCGCAACACACTCTTGAAAAGTGTCAGGAGTGAAACAAAGAGCGCCGAGAGTCGATCAAATATGCAACAATTTGTCCCTGGAAGTCATAATGCGAGCTCTGGCTCCCAGGGACGAGGTTAAGTGGCAGAGAAGCAATGCACTTGGACACAGTTTAAGTAGACACAGTTCAATTGGACACTGTTTAGTTGCACACTTTACATTTAGACACCGTTCGATTGCACATTGTGTATTTGTACACCGTTGTGCGCAGACGCATCCGAAAGTACAGACGCGCAGACTTAGCGAGGGACCAACGTGTAGAAGACTGGGCTTCTGCACTGCGCATCTTTCGGATGTGTCTGCGCACAATGGTGTATAAATGCACAATGTGCAAATAAACGGTGCGCAATTGAACAGTGTGCAATCGAACCGTGTCTAATTAAACCGTGTCTAATTGAACCGTATCCAATTGCACTGTGTCTAATTGAACTCTGTCCAAGCAAAAGCCATTTTAGTGGCAGGTGGTCGCCTTCTTTTGCAAACGTGTCACGGAAGGAGGTCGCCGAAAAGAAGCGGAAAAGGCTGTCTCAGCCACTGGTCAACGGCGGAGTTTGACTGAGCGATGCCCGTGCGGGTGGCGGTACCTAACCATTCGGCCAACTCTTCTTTTAGAAGGAGGCAAGCAAGGAATCTCGGCTGACGGTAAGCTCTCCGGGGAAGTCAGCAATGACTCTCCATAGAAGGGACGTCGGCCGGACCGGGGCGGTACGGCGTTGGGAAAGTCGGTCTTCTTTGTCAGCCTTCCTCCTCCGCCACCGTGGGTACGGTACACGGTAGTCCCCAGAGGGGAATTGTCTTTCCTAGAGGGAACGGCAAGCTAGCACTATTGCCAAGGACCGTGACAAACCAGGGTGGAGACCTGACCAACGCGGAGGCGTATGTTCCACGTCGCCAGTGGTTAGCAGTGACAGAGGGAAGGCTTATCTCTCTTCTCCAAGTAGTTATGCGCCCGAGAAAAGGTCCCAGTAAGTTCTCATTGAGAGGTCCAAGGCTTTTCCAAACAAGCTCAGGCACACCGGGATTACCCGCTAAAACCATCTCGGGTCAGGCACTCGAGGTGGTATTAGCAGGTAAACCATTATTCTCTTTTTGAGAATGAGAAACTCTCGTTCCCGCATAACTTTGGCTTTTCTTCCGAGGTCAGGGTATACATAAAGCATTTCCACCACGTAAAAAAAAGTTTTACATAGACAACATCAAACAGTGTTTAGTTAGTCACATTCTATCTTTGACTTTCTTTTATAATATTGTTTTAAATACTTGACTCTTGTTTGACGTTTGTTTTTTTTTACAATTTGTTTTGTGGAACAAATTACTGTCTTTTGAACTTATATTGAGTATTTGTGCCAATATGTCAATCTGTTTGTGGTAAAAAGTCGGGGGGTCACGTGCTGATTATTAATTTTTGTAAGTATGGCCAATTTTATTAGTTAATCATTATTTATTTATTTTTTTAACTTCACATTTTATCACGTGCTTTATATTTAATACAAGTTTTTTTGAAGAAGAATATTTCTGAAGAAGATTTAATTAAGAATCGTTAAACATTACTTACAATAAATACGGTTTTTTAAAACACCATCCGTGTTTAAGGTCATTCTGGCTTTTCTCACTTTTTTGAGTTAAACATATGAAGCCTTTTTATCTCTACTTTTTATTTCTCATAAATTTATATATTTTATTTGTTGTAGTTTGTTTACTGTTATTAAACACAAGCGTTTTGTTAATAACTGTAAGTACTTATGTGTAAACACTTTATGACAATATTTCAAGTATCTTATAGATAAATGTAATAATTTTATTATTATTTTATAGTATTGTTTATCAAGTCAAGATAAAGACAGGTTTATGCGACCCAATAAAGTAATAGCAGACGGGTTCATACAAAATTAATTTTAACATTTTAGTGCATTTATACGAGGGTGGGGTGAAAAGTTTCCGCCTTGACCTAGAAATGGAGCCAGCAGGTCTAATTTTTGGCTTGTATTCTATAGTACTATATCTCACTAGCTTGTCTATTTCAGGTCGATTGCTCTGTTAGAGTACATTTGAGAGCAGATTGAACAAGACGCCTCGATTGCTTACGTAAAAATGGAAAAATCAGAGAAGCGTGCGGTCATCAAATACTTCTATTTAAAAGGCCTAACATCATTACAAATTAAAGAAGAGCTGGATTCAACACTGAAAGACTCTTCTCCATCATATTCAACGGTTAAAAAATGGGTTTCTGAATTTAAGAAAGGTCGCACGAACACTTCTGACGATCCATGTTCAGGACGCCCCGTTGAGGTCACAACTCCCGAAATGATTGAAAAAATTCATAAAATAGTGATGGAGGACCGCAGATTAAAAGTAAGTAAGATAGCTGAGGCTACTAGGATGTCAACTGAACGTGTATGCAATAGTTTACATAAACATTTGAGCATAAGGAAGCTCTGTGCTAGGTGGATGCCGCGTTTGCTAACGGTCGATCAAAAATTCACCCGGAAAACTGTTTCAATCGAAAATTTGGCGCTGTACCAGCAAAACCCCAGTGAATTTTTGCGTCGATTTATAACTGTAAATGAAACTTGGATTCACCACTACACTCCTGAAAGTAAACAACAGTCGAAACAATGGATTGGACCAGGTGAACCAACTCCAAAGAAGACAAAAACAATTTTATCGGCGAATAAGGTTATGGCGACTGTTTTTTGGAATGCAAAAAAAATTATTTTCATTGATTACCTAGAGAAGGATAAAACCATCACTGGTTAATACTACGCAGAGTTATTGCAGCGTTTGAAGGACGAAGTGAAAAATAAACGATCTCACTTGGCGAAGAAAAAAATCTTGTTTTACCATGACAATGTACCTGCCCATTTGTCGGTCGTTACAATGGCTAAAATCAATGAATTGAAAAGTTCGAATTGTTCCTCCAACCAGCATATTCACCAGATTTAGCCCCCAGCGACTATCATTTGTTTCCTAACTTTAAAAAATAGCTCGGAAGTAAAAAATTAGAGAGCAACGAGGAAATCATCAATGCTGTAAATGAGTATTTTGAGGGACTTGACATATCGGACTATAAAAATGGTATCACTGCATTAGAGCACCGTTATGAAAAATGTATTAATCTTGATGGAGATTATGTTGAAAAATAAAGCAAAAAAAAAAAACAAAAAAAACAACAAAAGGTTTTTCTTTATCAGGCCGGAAACTTTTCAACCCACTCTCGTACACAACGTAATGAATTTATTCAGATGCATACGTATCAAACATTCTATCGACAATTTTCCAGAGAATAGTTTGTCTGATTTAAGACAATATGTCTGAATCTACTGAAAATATATTATCAGATGCGTTTGGATATTATAATTAAATATTTTAGATATTTTCCGTTTAGTTTCTTATTATCGCATTGTAATATTTTCATATATTAAATCAGTGCTTAAAATTATTTGCACTTTTGGAGCGTTATTATTACCAAATTTTTTAGAGTTACTCTTGCTACTTTTCCTTTATCGTAATTCAGCGATGGTTCTGCTTTGCAATCGATAGTAAAATACGTGCGGGAGCAGTGCTGTTTTAAAAGCGTTTTGGCGTCATGAACGGAAACTGTCTAAAGCTAGATGATAAACTTAATTTACAAAGATGTTTTTTTGAGTTTGAACCGCGTTAGTGTCATTTTTATACTAATAAAATAAAAATGACACTAACGCGGTATAAAAATGACACTAACGCGGTTCGAACCCAAAAAAACATCTTTGTATGTTAATACTACACACCGCGAAAGCATCAAATATCAAGATAAACTTAATTCTTGCCGTTTTTTTGTCTCCAAAATTAATTTGTTTGAAGGAAAGATGAATGAACTGCGTAACTGAAGAAATGTGTATCCGTAAGTGCGTGTTGCATCAACCGGAAGAGATGGTAATCCGACGATGCCAGGTCTGAAGAGTCCTTTTTTTATTGCATATGTCTTATAGCTTATTTCAAGAGCTTTCCGAAACACTATAATAAAATATTTTTTCATTAAGTATTTCTCGAGTTATAAGACTTGAAAGTTAAAGAATCATCGGCATTAGCATTTTACTCAAGGTGCATCGTGGAAGTTGCATGTTTGGATTTACACTTCTTCTGTACGTGTGTGTGTGTGTGTGTGTGTGTAACGTAGTATTTTCTACGGAAGTGACGAACCGTGGGGTTCTTATCTTTACTGACACACATACACACACACACACACGCGTGCGCGCGCAAAGATGTAAATCCGACCGTGAAATTTTTACACGGTGCACTTTGGGTAATACTAATGTCGGAGGTATTGTAACTTTCAAGCTTTATACCTCAAAAAGTACTTAATGTAAAAATATTTTATTGTAGGATTTAAAAAGCTCTTGAAATAAGCTATAAAAAACATGCAATAAAAAAGAGTCCCATTAAAAAAATTTAACTTGACCTTTATATGACCGTGCAGACTCCATCTAAGGTGAACCTTTTATCACCAGTAAGTACATTTGTTTAGATTCTATACCTTTGCTTCTTACATATTTTTTGCTAAAGTTGATTGTTTTCAAGATTTTTTAGTGTTTCCGAACTTTTTGAGGATCCTGTATACATATACATCATATAAAGATCATAGGAGAAGAACTTGATAAGTCAATTTGATTTGATAAGTCAATTTCGATTTTTTTCTTTTAATGTTATTTGGTAATTAAAATGGAGTATTTTAATTATCCAAAGCGAGAGAAAGAAATTTTTGATAAATTCCAAAATATAAACATTTTTAAAATGTGTAACACAGAAATACATATATGTTTCGAACTTTAAAATCGCTTTTTCTAAAATTATGAAAATGTGGCTTATCAAGTTCTTTCCTCTGTGATCTTGATATACATATAATAGGTTTTTTCTACAAAGTTTAACATTTGTTCTATAAACTTAAAAAGTAATATCTCTATGTAAACCAAAACTTGTGTAAAAGAATTTATAATTGTTAAATATAATACAAATGTTTATTTGTCTATTTATTTCTTCATTTAATAATATATATATATATATACTGTAATATTTTATATCTGTAATATTTTACCTCATACCTGTAATACCTGTAATATTTTAATTCTATAAGACCATATCTAAAAAATGACCTACGAGTTGTCCAGACTGGGTATGTGAGACCAAACCCAAGTATTAAACAAAACTGCAGCTTACTTTTCTAGAAAATATATGGAGTTTTTGGAGATATACAAATATCCAAACAATCTCAATAGAGATAATGGACAACTGACCAGTCCACTATGGCAATCCATCCTGCCATAACATCCTCACCCCCATTCGTCACATTATCTTATCCCTACTACTACATTCCCTTCACTACACTCTTTCCCTAAAATTTAGCGCTATAAAAAGAACACTTGACCAAGAACATCTCAGTATCAGACTGGTCTTAAAACCCTGATAAAGTGAGCTGAAATGTTTACGCAAAACGTTGGTTCAAACCCGACAAACATCCTCGAATGTTAATATCACTAAATCTTTATTTTATCAAAAAATTAATATTTTTAAAGTAAGCAGCAAAATTGTTTAAGTGAGATAACAAAATAGGTAAAACAAACAATAAAATAGTTATACTTAAAATAATAAAATTTTATGAGTTATTTATTTTACAGTACATTATTTATAAAAAATGATAATAATGTTCAAGTACAATAATAAAGTTGTTCGAGTGCAACAAAAACATGTTTAAACAAAACAACAAAATTTTTTTATTAAAACAAAAAAGTTATTAAAGAAAACATTGTAATTGAATTGTTTAAGTAAAAATAAAATCTAGTAATGTAGATTAAATATTTTATGTAACTTAACAAAATACTTTGTTTGAAATTCAAACAATCGGAATGTTTAGTTCAAAATCAAGGTTGTTTGGACTATTCTACTGAAATACTTTGTTTTTAACAAAATCTATTAAATTTAAAGAAACCGTTCTTTCTCTGTACAAAAGGGACCTTGGTTTTTACAAAATCTATTTTAAAAAATAAGTCAAATCATCAAACAGTAGCATTAAGTAAAATTTTGTACATTCTTTTATTAAAACACAGACTGCGTTCCGATATTCATTGCCAGTACCACAGTATATAAGGTAACGAAAAGTCTTCCAATTTTGTGAAGCCAGCAATAACGCGCACGCGCGACCTTGGCTAGTTCATACGGTAATAACGCCATCTGAACTTCTCTCTCAGTTTATCTTTTTGTTTTGCTCTCTTTCTCTAGTTCGTTTAAATGCCTACATATAGCTAATAGCACAATCGTAGCAGAAAGTGGCGGCATTTAACTTGAATATTCGTGAAATATTACGTTATTCGAGAAAACAAAGTGAAATAAGGTGTAGCAAAGTGAAGTGAAGTGAAGTGAAGTGATTTAATTATAAAATTTTTGAAGAGAATAGTTAATCTGTACACATAAATATTGTACAAATTTTAAATTCTCTTGCAGAAAGCACTTTGATCTTAGCTTGTTTCAGGTATTTCTGCAAGGAGTAAACGAACAAGAAAACAGAAAATAAATGAATCGACAACAAAATAATTAGTGTGCAATTAGTGGATGTGCCGGAAAGTTGCTGGAAGGAATACATGTATTCAGATTTCTTAAAGAGCATCTCACAGATTTAACTATATTTTATATTATATTTTTATTTATAATATATCTTTTACACATATATTTAGTTTTTTTTACTATATTATATTATTAATATATTAATGTAGTATATTTTTAATGTATTATATTTTTATGTAGTATATTTTTAATGTATTATATTTTTAATGCATTATAT
>NW_018020811.1:165837-167368 GCF_002006095.1 Pseudomyrmex gracilis | reverse complement strand
GGTTACCCCCCCCCGTTAGCGACGACTTCTCTTGTTAACACGGCCCCGGGGTATATAAGACGCACACCCCCGAAACCGAGAGACAATCGTTTTGAATCGAATAATCGATAATCATAACCGATCGAATAGTTTAGTTTTTGCGAGCGCGAGTGTGTGGGCGAGTGAGCGACCCGACTGTAGCGAGCGAGAGACAGAGAGCGACCAGAGAGAGAGAGCGGACGAGAGCAGCGGAGTTGGAGGAGCGAGCGAGAGAGACCGAGCGAACCGCCTGGTGGAGGACCGGAGTCCGCGGTACAACCAGGCAAAGTGCAGCAGCAACCCTGGTGAAGTACCGGCGCTACGCCGTTCCATTTCTCTTCGATAATTGTTTCGTAAAATTGCGGTAGAACGTTCCGAGGACGCCGATCGGTGTCTTTTCGCGTGGGACTTGAAAAGTCTCAAAGATTCGGCCCTCGATTTATTGTTTCGCGTGAGGGCGAATTGTCTTAGGCAAACCGACGGTCGTAATCGGGCGGCCCGAATTACGAAACGACTCGCTTTACCCCGCGTTAAGTCGGAGAGATTGATATCGCTCTACCGATCTCCGGATTCACGTCTACTCAAAGTCGTTCAACGCTATCGGCTTTAAAATCTTTCTCGTGCGCTATCGATTTCAAGATTTCGTTCTCGCGAGCTATCGGCACGCGTCGGAGTTAACGGCAAGTGCGATAGCGCGGTATCGTTTATTAATTACGCGGTCGAAGGGGAGTCGCAGGGTGCTATCGTCCCGGGCTATNGTTTCGTCGCGCTAATTGTACATCGAATAGAAAAGTATTTCTATCCGATCCGAGAAGCTATCGCAAAATCGCAAGTACGAGAAACGCGTCGATACCAAGCTAGAGGCTGTTGACGCGAAACAGCTGATCGAGCGTGCGGTCATTGACCCGGCCTTTTGTTCGGCAAGCCTCGCGCTGAAATTGTTTTCGCGTTGCGAGTCTAACTCGCGTATAGAAAAAGCGGCGCGAGGAATTCACATGCTCCTCGTGTCACGCTGAAAACCTAGTTGCCGACTATTCTTAGTCATTTCCGCACTGTGATTCCCGCGGGGAATCCCCGGCGCGTTATCGCGGAAGCATTCCGCGCATGTTATCGCCAAACATTATTGTATATTTATCTTTATTGTATATTTATCTTAACGTTCAAGAATACATTGTTTCGTTTTATTTTACTCCTCGCGTTTATTTTATTCATCCGCGACCTTACTCCGTTTTTCTACCACCCCGCCCCTCTCCGTTCGGNCCAGAGCTAGTCGGCCCGAATTCATTCAGCGAGCCGTCTTAAAAAAATTGACACGCGGGACGCGTGTCTGGCGCCCACACTACAACCAATTAAAACTGACGAGCTTGCGAATTCGGAGAGATTCCGAATGTCGAACTCCAGAAGCGGAGCTCCGACGGAGATAGAATACATCTCCTCCTTTTTCTCTGTGGCGCAATTGAAAAATACGTCACAATATATATACATATATATATATATATATATATATATATAT
>NW_018020811.1:159221-163987 GCF_002006095.1 Pseudomyrmex gracilis | reverse complement strand
GGGGCTATTGTCCGTTAAAAATTTCCTCTCAAGGGTCGATAAGGTTTGTTTATTAATTCAGGTGCTCTAGGCTCGATCGTGTATTGTGCGTTGTTCGGCGCAAGACTGTCTGTCATATGTCGTCCAGCCGGGTTTCGTTTATAATATGGCAGCCGGTTCGGACTTGTCTATCTTATCCGGCTGGCTCTCGTTTCCCTTTCCAGGAACTCGTTACAAGGATTATTTCTTAGGATTATTGTTAGACTTATTAATTATATTCCGTTGCAAAATGAAAGAGCCCGTGGAGTCCAGGACGTAACATATGTATATATATATATATATATATATATTGTGACGTGGTATTCGCGCCGCTCCTTCCTCGCCACAAAAATTAGTTTTTCGCGGGAGCCCGGAAATGCAAGCCATTCGAGAAAGCGCCAAGATCCTCCAGGGCTTGCATGCGTTTGATTAGAATAGCGTTTTATTTTTATATTTTTTTGTATGTACTCGGCGCCTCACCGTTCCGACTATCATCGTGGGACCTTTCAACCTCGCCAACCTGCTGCTGAGTATAGAGAGAGGAGCCGGAACGGAGATACTGCTTATTTACGTCAGGGTCGCATCGAGGGTGAGGCGAGATAGCCGAGCAGAACGAGCAGAACGGCGGAACAGATCACCAACGGACCAACCTGCGCTGAGCTGCAGTGCTTTATTGCTCTTTTGCTGCTGCATGGCTTGAAATATAGAGCTGCTGGCTTCCTTGCCGCTAATTAGTCCGAAAGCATCTTTATCCACACCACGGCATGTTAGCAATCACGATCCTCCGAGCGTTCGAATTTCGCGGCCCGCGGATCCTGCCGCCTAGAGCGAGCTTGCGAGGTGCGCCCATAGATATAATATATAGACTGCGCGTTCCCTACCTTTGCCATGTTAAGAAAATGTCTTCAACGGTGAGAGAGACAGCTGGTGTTGAACAGTAGCCTCATCTTTGTCTAGCAAAGTAGTGGGGGAAAAAGAAGTCTTCGCTGATTGATAGAATAGTAGTAGAAAAGTGGGGATAGAAAAATAGTGGGGATGAAGAAGAGTGAAAGAGATTAAGGGGTGATGGTAGGTTATAGGTGGTATGAAATAGCCCTGATCCCACTACAGATATTGATAGACAGAAAAAGAGTTACTATTCAAAGTATGTTGTCTCTCTCAACGTTGAAGACATCTTTTCAGCCAAACGCGCAGTCTATATATTATACGTCTATGGGTGCGCCACGCAACCCCGCCGCCTGATTGGCCCACTCGACCTACCTCAGCAACCCTAGCGCTATCCGGCGTATCAACCGCGTATCGATTCGGATGATCGCTTTCTTGGCGCGAGCTTTCATTGACGGCGGACGCATTTCGTGGACGGGCTCCCGTTTCTCTATCGTACCGTGAACGAGTCTCTGAGCTATCATATCGTTGGCCGAGCCAGGATTCTCATGGCCGAGGACGACGACGTACGGTGAGGTGTCCGTTTCTATCGTGTTAGCTACGAATCCGCGTTGCTCAGGCCTCGTGTCGAGGCTAGTCGCTGTATTTCGCGTGTGTTTTTGACAGCAAGGTCACGTCCTTCGCTCGTGTTTAGATTGGTAAACAGCGGCTAGAATCGGGCCTCACGGGGCTTCGTGGTCAACGTTTGTTGGTTAAGTGCGTCGGATTGCTTGCTCTATTGAGCACTGTCGAGCCCTGTAGTGTCGCGCTGAGTAGCACTTTTGTGCCGTTCTTGTTTTCCTTTTCTTTTGTTGTTAAGTTATCGTGACCGTTATTGTGTGTGTGCCGCGATCAGGGTAGCATACCGCCAGCGTACCGTCGGCTATCGTCTAACAACGGCGATCAGTTGACGCGGGGACAAATTTCCTGACAAACTCGAATTTTCTCGCGCGATCGGCCGGAGTGAAGTGTGTGCGAGTCGGAAGCGGCGTAGATCCGAAGCGAATACTGTACCGATTTAAAGTATGCATTAATTGTCATTGGGGGCGGTGAATTTCTGAGACAAGTATCGCCGACAGATTCGCGAACGTACTGTAAATGCGGGTCGCGTATTAGCGTGTGTATTTTGTCCGGAAGATTTGCGTTCAAATAACATATCGTACCGTCTATCTTCCTAGCGCCGAGACAGCGCGTGTCGTTAATCTTTCTGTAATAATTGAAAAACATAATCGAGCCCTCCGACGGCGCGCCTGCTTTGCTCTTCCCTGCGACCATTAGTTGAGTGCATGAAAAACTAGCTGACCGCTTGGTCCCGAATGTTCTGCGAACTTGAAATTGAACACTGGCAAAAGCTTTGAGGCAAATCCATCAGTTGGATCAAATTGCGAAGGTCGGTGAGACAAGTAAGTCCACGTAGATTTGCGGTTTATAATGAGTCTGCTGCGCGCTAATTTATCCTTGCTTATTGCTTGCAACGCATATCTTGCACCTCTCGCCTGCTTAGCCTGCGTCTACCTTTGCGCCCTACTATTACTATGTTCTCGTCCCTGTAACTGCGATCTTCCAGCCGAATGTAATTATTAAAATCCCCCGTTCAGCACTTTCGCGGTATCGTTCCGATTAAATCATTTATCTCGTTGATTAGTGTGATTCGGTTTGTTATTTGTCGCAACACGTTGTTTGTTCGGTATCTTTTCTTTTATATTATTTTGTATTATACTTTCTTATCTTATTCTTTTTCTTATTTCCTTTATATTATCTTATATTATATTTTATTCTTTACATGATTTTTTTTATATTATTTTGTATTAATTGTCATGAGCTTTCTCACTTCTGTCCAGAAAATAAATTGTTACTCTATTGTCAATTCACTCTGAGTTTATTTGTTATACAAGCCTGCTATCGCGTGTGTAAGAAACAGCCTGCATCAAAGAAATAATTCTCAACCCAGCCCCTCTCCGTCCTAAAAACGAGCTAGTCGGCCCGGTGTGCCAAACGACGCAGATCTTGATACGGAAACGTATCTGGCGCCTTCACTTTCACCCCAGGATTGGTCGATTCGACCCGACGGAAAGCTCCCTGAACAGCGTTTTCTTTCCTGCCGTTCTGTTGACGTAAAATCTCGCAAACGCTCGCCCGTGTCTCGACGTAGGACCTCCGTTGCGGGCGGAGAGGTGCGAGAAAATCTGAGACATCCGCGAAATACGTCACAATATATATATATATATATATATATATATATATATATATATTTAGAGTATTATTTATTAAAATTTGTCTTCTTATAGAAGTCTCATTATGTTATATATTAATATGTATTAACTAAAAGGATACTTAAAAAATAATTCAAATTTTTTGCAGACAAATAACAACAGCAGAAAAAAAGAAAAAATTAGGAGCTCACAAGAACATACAAGACCAAATGTATGATCAAGGACAAGAAGAAGAAAAAATGCAAAATATGGACATATATGAAGAAAGTATACAAGAGAAAATAAGTATGGACACAAAAGAATAATTACATGAGTATCAGTAGTATATGTCCGATATGGCGCCCCCCACTCCCGCAACTTCGGTTGCGGGAGTGGGGGGCGCCATATTGTTTACGAGTGGAGGGGGTATCGCTAAATGGAGGTAAGGCGGGGATCCTCGAATAGTGGGGACGATGCAAGTAAGGGGATAATGGAAAAAATTATTTAAAAATTTAATTATTTATAAATAATTTTTATCCGCTATGCAAGTTACGCACGCCGGTAAGTATCGTGTATAGCGTAGAAAATCTTGGAAAACCTGGAAAAAATCTTTACAAAATGTGGAGATCCAAATCCTGGTCCTCGGTGTTACAGCACTCGTACCTAAGCCGGTGAGCTAAATCATCAACGTGAAATATAAGTCAGCGTAACAGTATATGTAAAGGGAACTTAGGTTGTAAGCGCGACATAGGAACTCGCAATAGTACAGAAATTGTTAAGTGTGATGGAGGGAAGCGGGAACGCCTACGTGCAAGGCTAACCGCGCTACTTAACCTATTGGAAATAAGAAGATAGTTTAGTCGGAATACAAAGTATAGCGCTCTTCTACTGCTGGCTATTTGGGTCGGGCGTCCGTTATGGCGCCCCTCACGCGCTACTATCTGGGCTGACACATTTTTTACGGTACAGACGGCGTCATTAATTCAAAGAATAGGCGCGGGGATCGGAGGGCAAGCGGGGTGGTTGCTCGTAGCGCCAACGGGCGCCGTACTAACTAACTAGTAGCAATCGGGTGTCCACAACTGGACATCCGATTTTGGGACTAATGGATATTAGAATCAACTGGACTTTTTATGTGATCCCCGCGCCTATTCTTCGAATTAATGACGCCGTCTGTACATATAGTCAGCACATTAGGAGGCGTAGTGATGCTATTGGCGTCGCTCTGTCCGGGAGCAAAAAGGACAAAAAGAATTTCTGAACAAGATAGATAAAAAGTCAAATCGTGCGAATTGGTAAATATATATTAAGCAACTTTTAAATACATTAAAAACAAAAATAATATATATTTACCAATTTGCTCGATTTGACCTTTTATCTATCTATCTTGTTTGTTGTTATTGCGAGCGCAATCCCCTTGACTTTGTTAAAGAATTTCTTTTTCTTACTCTTTTACAGATTATTTCTATATCATTTTCTTGCTCTCTCTTTTACTACGCTAAATATATTCTATCGTATAAAATACGCATATAGAATATACGGGTGATACTCTATTGACCACAGTACGATTCGACACCGCTCGATTCGACACAGATTTATTCGACACGAAATTATTCGACACCGTACGATTCG
>NW_018020811.1:152318-158770 GCF_002006095.1 Pseudomyrmex gracilis | reverse complement strand
GTGTCGAATCGATCGGTGTCGAATCGTACTGTGGTCAAACGGAACACGCCCAGAATATACTACTGTGATCAAAAAGTAAGGTGAATTTGTTTATAAAATGTAAATTCTTTATTTATTCATCCAAATCAATTTCATCCCCTTCAAAGTAATCCCCTCCAGATACAATGCACTTATGCCAACGCTTTTTCTAGTCCTCGATACAGTCGGAATAGTCTTTTTTCGGTATAGCCTTCAAGACCTTCTTCGATTCGGTTTTTATCTCCTCAATTGTGTCAAAACGGCGTCCCCGCATTGGCCTTTTGAGTTTGCTGAATAGCCAGAAGTCGCACGTAGCCAAATCAGGCGAATACGGTGGTTGCGGAACGATATGAGTCGAGTTTTTGGCAAAAAAGTCGCAAAGAACCAATGCAGTGTGAGCCGCGATTTTGGCACCAATTGAGACTTGACGCGTTTAAGACACAAAACATCCTTCAAAATGGTTTGGGCTGAGCCAAATGATATTCCAACACTATCAACGAGGTCTCTGATTGTCAATCGACAATTTGCAAGCACCAAATCTTTGACTTTTGGACGTGGCCCTTGTCGGTAGACGTTGATGGTCGTCCAGAGCGTGGTTCGTCTTCAACGCGTTCTCGGCCCGCTTTGAACTTGTTGTACCACTTATAAACGTTTTTTTGTGCCATAGTTTGATCACCAAAGGCCTTCCGCAACATTTTCAACGTGTCCGCACAAGAATATTTGTTCCGCAAACAAAATTTGATGCAAGTTCTTTGCACAACAAAATCACCCATTGTAAAAATCGAAAAATTCACTTTTGATTGTTTACAAAAACACGTGTAACTCGGAGATAATTAAACCTTTTGACAAACAGACGCTTGGCAAATATTATAGACAGTAATACCAACCTAGAAAAAAAAAATTACCTGCCTTCCTAATGCCCGGGAGTTTTAAATGACAATTTCACCTTACTTTTTGATCACAGTAGTACAAGTATTTACACAAAATTGTGTAAAAAATAAAAAAGTTCACTTACGCATATGCTATGTTATTTTTAAAATTTATTCAATATAACTATTCGAGTATTACACCTCCGACATAAACATCTTCTACATTTTTATTTACATTTATAAAAAACACATTATGCGTTATTTGAAATAAACAGACTTGTCTTGATTTTCTCCCACTTCTTTACTTTTTTTACTATTATTGTTTATTTATATGCGCGCACAGTTTCCCCCATTATTTTTCAGCTTTTATTTAGTCGTCTTACAAACTTGAAGCATTCGTCTTTTGCCTGTTAAAGTCGCTACATCGGTAGTTCCAAAAATTGTTTACGTGGTGTCGGAATAATTCAAGATTTTCCGAAGAAAATATGCCGATTAGCAGTCAAATTAATACTACCTTGTCGGAAAAGCGTTCGTGTACCGCGAATGCTAAAAGAGTTCATCGAAGAAATTACATAGTGTTTTATACAACATACGCTTTTAACAATTCACATACAAAAAATATTCACGTGGGATTACATGCAACGAACAGCGATGGAGTCTTCAAACCGCTTATAAGGCTTATCGGCAATTCACCACACGGGATCGATTTTGAATACAGCGACTGGGTAAAATTCTGCAATTGTATAGAAGAGTTAAGCTCTTATTTATGCGGAAATGTGACATCCGTCACTCCTATTGTCATAGGCAATATCGTTATTATTTTCACTACGGCTTATGGCAAAAAAGCGTTATTGCTAACAACAAAAGACAAGGAGATGAATGAAGTTGCTGCAATACGAAATACGACGCCGACAATTTTCTCTTTGGCGAAGAAACAAAGAATCTTCAAGATATCCATCATGATGCAAAAAGTTACATTTGATGGACTTGTGAATGTTTTGCAATGTGTCGAAGAGCGATATGCTCATTTACAATCTATTCAACAACATATTAACGATTGCCTGTGTTATTTGATAAAAGAAATAAAAGTAAATTTACCTAATAGATATTTAGATGAGGAAATGGTAAAAGTTACACTACTGAATAATTACTCTGATATTGAGCACCATGTACGCCTGCAATTAAATGATCTAACATTTATTGATACTTATTTTAATATTATATTCAAAGAATTAATCGCGCTACACAAAGAAGAAATTATTTGCATAATTCTATCACATAACTCAGATCGAGTTTTATAATCGGTTTAGTAATAAGTTTTCTTGAATAAATATGTAACTAAAATAAAATTTGCGTGTAAGTGACTAATTCTTTACTCTCTCATTTTCCTTATATTCTAAGTGTAAAGAAAAAAATACATATGGTAGTTTTATAAATATTTTTTTATAGAATTACAAGATCGGGAGGTTTTTGCATCGCTGTTATGTTAGTTTGTTAGTTTTTTATTATATTTTTTGAAATTCAACACGGCTCCAAAAAAATTAAAATAAAATTAGACTAAAAACTCTACTTCCATAAACTTATATTGTTACAAATAGTTCAAACTCATACGTTTTACAGATGTTTCGTAGATTTTATTATTATTCACATTTCGCAGTCATATTTAGTGCTAGTAATATAAAAACTTCTAATTTTATATATTGTATCTTGTAAAAAATTTTATGTTAGCACGTTACTAATTTGGCGCCGGTGTTTACGTGACGCGATCGCGCATAAAATAAAGTGTAGACCCTACGACGTTTCGCCGAAAAAAATCGGAGTAAAATTATATAGGCTAAACTCTACTTCCACGGTTTTATATTGTCGCAAATAGCTCAAACTCTTTTGTTTTACAAATGTCACGTAGATTTTATTATTATTTACATTCCGCAGACATATTTATCGAGGGCATTATAAAAACCTTTTTATATATTTTGTAAAACATTTTGTTTTATATATTTTGTAAAAAATGTTGTGCTAGTACGTTACAGAAGTATCAATCTTGTCGGCGATTACGCGACGTGTTTACGCATAAGAAAAAGCTTAGACACTAAGACGCTTTATGAAGGACGTAAGAGTTTTTGCGTTTTTTTTTGACGCCCGTATTTTTTTGTTTATTTTATTAGTGTTAGAAGACTTGAAAAAATAGCGCTTCTTTTTGAACTGCTGCTTGTTAGTGGTTGGTGTAAATTTTTAAAAGAGCGTTATACAGTCAGCCGTAGCATTTTCCTATCGCTCGTCAAGTAGGAGGATTGGAAAAGTGTGTGTTATTTTTATTGGTAAGATTTTCTATCTTACCGCGAAATCCTGTTAGCTGATTTGTATGGAAACTTAAGTAGGAAATGCCTTACGGATTCGGTGTGCCCAGAAAAGTGGCGGTGGATTTTGATTATAAGGGCCGTATCATTGGACCGCGTTCATACAAAAATTGTCTTACTAGCGTTAAATGTAAGTATTTACAATAGAGGAGCCACCTCCGATTTCAATAATTTTTACATATGTTGTCAAGGTCATTGTCCCGAGTAATAATATGAAAGTTATAGGCCGCGCTCGTTGTTTGTTTAGAAGTTACAGAGGAAAGAAGTCTACTGAACAATAATATGTAATTTTTGGACATCCTATATATGAATATGTGTTCTGCGTGTGTTTGGGCACATGTTTGTTTATACGGTTTTGTAGTTGTATCTTGAAAAGTCGTTTCATAGAAAATGCCTCTATGTTCGTAAAGAATATCTTTTTGATCATTATTTGGCCGAATTTGCATTTAAGAAAACGTTCGATTTTGATGAACAATTGGACGCTTTTTTTGAAATAATGTCTGTAACAGACATTACTTTTGATCTCACGTACATTTTGTTCGTGTTTCAAGCGTGTAAGCAGGGGGGGCTGCGCCCCCCGCAGAAGGAGGAGCTTCGCCTTCAAAATCAAGTCGTTATTTTGTGGAAAATGATTGGATGAAAAAAGATGTCCTAATCATTGTGGAAATTTTGCGAGAGGGAATGCAGAAAGAAGAGGTTAAGTTAGGTTAGGGTTAGGTTAGGTTTTTAGGAGGGATGCCCCCGCTTCCCGCGTACGTCCTAGGGGCCGCGGCATGCCCCCCACTTGACATTGAGTCTCCCCTTTCTCTCTGTGAGGGATAAATAGGGGAGACTCAACTGTACATTGCGGGACGGTGGGCGTTGAGAGGAGCCGGGCCTCTCGTTAGCCCACCGATCCCGGGGCAGCGTCTAGGATGCGTGAACGAGGGGGCGGCGGCTGATATTCCCGTGGTGGTACCGTCCACCACGGTATGTGGTTTATTTTGTGTTATTTAACAGCCGCCGCCGGGCCGCGACGAGTCGAGGTGGGGGCCTCGGCTCGTCTTGCACACGGCCCAAGAGACGGGGTGTCATCACGGTGTGTGTCCCGTGGTGACACCAAGGTAAAGGTTGGGGCGATCAACGCTTGAGGAGGAGACATGAACGAGAACTTGTTCTCAATCAGTCTCCTCCTCATAGAAGCTAACAGCTTCAGGAGGGGAACCGCGCGCATCCTGACAATGGAATCCCGGGTCCCCTCCTACTAAGAGCGAAGAAGACACACCGTGGGAGTTTTAGCGGGTACACCTCCTCCACTCGCGGGTGGAGAAAGGGATTCCCGCATAACCCTGGCCCTCCCCCAGGGTCAGGATATCCATAAAGAATTTCTCCCACAAAAAAAAAAGGTTAGGTTAAATTCTCGGTTTGGGGGTCGGGGGGACAGCCCCGACTTTCCAAGGGCAGAGCTGACTGCCACCGAGTGCGTCCCCCGGTTGCGGATAAGGGAACGGCCTCAAGTACTGAGGTTAGCTGCGAATACCCTCTTAGGGAGGAATAGGCAGTCGCGGACAAACAGCGGTGGATACTGAGGGTGGGGTGGTCGCTCCTGTGGGAAGGGAGCGGGCTATAAAGTGCTCCATTAAACCTGATGAAGTATCAACGTCAAAGGCGAGTGAGTGCCGCCTTAAAAGCACTCCAACAACCCTCGGGCAGATCGGACTCGTTAGGTTTTGTTTACCAACCGATCTAGATGAAGGAAAACACCGATGTAAAACCAAACTAGAAGGAAAAAATATGATGGACAGCAAGATGAAGAAGGCCTTACCGCCTCAGAGTGATCGGACACTCAGAGGCCGGCACGGTGGGAGTACTGTCTCTGCTCCCGCCGCGTCGTCATGTAGCGAAGGGCAGAAGGAAGGGTTGACGGCGGGCCTCTCTGGACATTCTGCTACCGCCGTAACAGAGCAGCGCGAAAAGCGTGAAGCAGATAAGAGCCTGGAGTCGGCTCTTCAAGAGGGTTTGGGGGTGGCCTATTGCTCTCTCGCTACGATGGGCATCGGCGCCCTCTTTGACCATGTTAATGACTCTCTGGACGAGCTTTGGGAGCGGCTTTGTCGTCGCTCCAAAATGTCCAGAAAGGAGAAAGCGGGCAGGCCGAAAGAGCTACGGGAAAGGATCGTCTCAGGTCTCCTGGAGCTCCAAGCCCGATTCTTCACCCCTCTCCGTGAGTCCGTTGACAACATCGAGAGGAGTGTCACCAACTTGGCCAGTGTAGTGGAAAAAGTCGCTTAAGGGCAGGTTGCCTCTGAGCGACAAATTTCGGAAGCCATCCTCCAGATCAGCAAGAACTTTGATGAGGGTAATCTCTTCTGCCTCGCTGACCTGAAGGAAATTAGGAAGGGTGTTGTGGAAGCGCGTGCGGCGATCGAAAAGGTCCATAATGAGGCCTCCCGGTCGCTTCACGCGCTTCACGAAAACATGGAGACGTCGGTGCGTGCCATCGCCGACGTCTCCATGCCGAGGCCGGAAGGAGCTACATGCTCTACTCCAGTCAGGGGAGGGAGTCAGATTCCTCCCTCCTGGCTGGAAGAGATTGAGAGAGTGGTGCGGTGTACCTTCTCGGGGGAGCTTCAAAAACTTTTGGAGCGGGGGCTTTGTTAGGAGGAAATCCCCGATTCTTCCGCCTGTTCCTGCTAGGGCACAGGCGGAGAAAAAGGAGCCGAGGAAAAAGAGGAAAAAGAAGAAGAAGAAGAAGAAGAAGAAGCAGGTGGTAAAGGCCACCAAGGCGCCTACAAAGGGTGAGGGGACGGCCGTTGGTGCCGGTCGAGGGGAGTCTTCCTCTCCTTTGACTCCACTCTTGTCAAGCCAGTGGCCGCCTCGCGGGGTACTCCCGCGTACTGAGGCGGTCACCTTGCGTTTTGAAGGGGAGGGCATGTCGTATGGCCAAGTCCTTCGAGACGCGAGGAAGAAGGTGGACCCTAGGTCGGCGGGGGTCTCCAAGGTCCGTCGGACCTTGGAAGGGCACTTGTTGTTGGAGGTTGGAGGGGAGGACCGCAAGTCCAAGGCGGACCTCCTCGCCACCAAGTTAAAAGAGGCTCTCCCCGAAGGAGTCAGTGTGGCTTGTCCATCCCGAAACGTGGAGATATTAGTTTCGGGATTGGACGAGTTCACCACGGAAGACGACCTCTCTAAAGAGTTCATGGCAGAGTTTTGTGGCGGGAGTGGCGTT
>NW_018020811.1:140540-147908 GCF_002006095.1 Pseudomyrmex gracilis | reverse complement strand
TTAGTTTTCAAACTTCAATTGTTCATAACTTTTTTATTAACAACGAGCGACGGCTAAAATTTACGGATTGTTACTCAGGAAGGTGTCCTTGACAACATATGTCAAGCTCATTGAAATCGGAGGGGGGTGACCTTTTCTGTACATTTACCGTTTAAAGAAATTTATCAAACATTTATTTAATTACGTACATTNAACAATATGAATACCGGTAATTTGCTTACGTCAAGTGAAATATAGCATATTTAAGTAAAAAAATAAAAAATATGTAAGTAAAAAAATTAATATTAAAGTATCGAGAATAAATCACTATATTTGTATATTGAAAATCTATGTCACGAGAAAATGTTTTATAAACCTAACTTTATATAAGCACATACATATATATATATAAGCAAAGTTTTGCGATATTTTTAATTTATATTAAAATATGTGTATTAACTTTATATCGGAAAAAGAAGTTGTATATTTATTATTCAGCTTGCATAAGTAATAAAGTTATAAAAAGATGTAATGTAACACATTACGCTCAATTTATATAATTCTAAACAACTAATATCATAATATTAATTTATAGCTGCGTCTATATTCCTTCAAGCGACTACATCATCCTAAGTGTTAAGAAATGAAGATAATTTACAACTCAAGTAAGCATTTTTATCTTGAAATATTTTTATATATACAGTGTATTTTTTGCAACATTGCTTTTTACTTATAGCGTCATTTTCTACAAAAATGTTATTACCGCGACAGCACCTCCTCGTCAAATATGTAAACGATGTGCATCTTCTCCGACGGAATCGGAGTCAATGAGTAATCTTATAATTTTATTACAATATTAATATAAAGACGCATTATTAAGTGTTGGAATTAATTCGCAGCGTTTTACAAGAGATGGCGTAGGTAGTACAGTATTTTGTTGTTACCTACAGTAATGTATTCATCGTGAAACAGCTGTCATTGGACGTCATTTGCTTTACATAACCTTTTTTTGAATCGTAAATAACAGCACTTTATAATTTATTGAATATGTCAAAATTTGTGCCGAATAAAGTGTATTTGCGGGGAGGATTACTTCATTACCATAATATGAACAAAAGTGCTGCTGAAGCTCATCGTATTTTAGTGGAAGTGTATGGTGAACATGCTCTAGCTGAGCAAACGTGTCGGAAGTGGTTTGCATGTTTTAAAGCTGGTAAGTTCAACTTAGATGACAAGGAGCGACCTGACCAGCCGAAAAAATTTGAAGATAATGATTTGGAGGCATTGCTCAATGAAGACTCATGTCAAACACTTCAAAAATTGTCTACATCATTGGGAGTTGACTTATCGACGGTAGAAAAACGTCTTAAAAGTTTGGGCATGATCCAGAAGGAAAGACATTGGGTTCCATATAAATTGAAACCAAGAGACATTGAGAGGCGTTTTTTGACGTGTGAATTGCTGCTGCAATGGGAGAAAAGAAAAGGTTTCTTGCATCGAATTGTCACCGATGATGAAAAATGGATCCATTACGACAATCCGAAGCGCAGAAAGTCATGAGTTAAGCCCGGCCAACTATTACCATCAGTGGCAAAGCCGAATATCCACGGGTCTAAGCTCCTGCTCTGTATTTGGTGGAATCAGAGGGGTGTGATTTATTATGAACTGCTGAAACCAAATAAAACTATAACTGAGGATCGCTACCGACTACAATTGATGCGCTTGAGCCGTGCATTGAAAGAAAAACGGCTGGAATATTCCAAAAAACACGACAAAATCATTTTGCTGCACGACAATGCTCGTCCGCACGTCGCAAAACCGGTACAAACACTACATACATTTTGCAGAATGTATAGTATTATCCTATCGGCGCGGTACACGCTTCACCATGTGAGTGTATCGCGCGAATGTATGATTACTTCCCGCATGTGCCGATTTATTTTGTGTTAGATCACTGTTATGTATGTACATCCGAAATCCGATAATATAGTATTGATGTTTTTAGTACAACAACAACAACAACAACAACAACAACAAGATGAACAAGAAGAACAAAGAGAATAAAGCAAAGAAGAAGTTGAACAAGAACATGAAGAACAAGAAGAACTCGGCGAACAAGAAGAACAACTAGAACACGATAATACGTCTAGCATTTCTACAATTGGCGTCTCATATAGCCCTGTTTTAAACGGACGCAGTAAGTTTTCTTTTTCATATATTATTGCGCTTTTTATATCAAGATTTAGACAAAAATTATAATTTGCAGGAGTTGAGAATGTCTTCGCGTGGCTTCACCATCACATAGATATGCCCGAGGCAGAGCAGTGATGGAAAAGTCATCGGGAATATCCATTGCTAGATCAATCAATGGAAAATTTATCATTTGATAGGTTGTTAACTTTGAATTTACCAGCCAAAGAATAAAAAATTCTGATATAAGTAAGCTGCTTAAAAATACATATAAAATGTAACATCTAACAATAATAATACATACTTGTTTTTAATTTTGCAGCAAATAATATGCAAATCGGAGGAGGTTTCCATTGTGAAATAAATGACGAAGAAGAAGTTAATAGAAAGAAGAAAAAAGAAGAGAAAACAGCAGTGACTGAAGAGGAAGAAGCGGCGCAACAAAAAAAAATTATAAGTAAGTATGTATATTTTGAAAGTGAGCATACCAGACTATTAAAAAATTTTTAAGTACTGGGCAAAGAAGCCCGATTTATAATACGCGAGCCGGAAAAAAATAATATAGTGAGTCGATTAGAGCGAGCGTTTTGAGAAATTTATGAATATGTAATAGATTCTCTTGCTGAACACGATTATGTAGGAATAGCGTTCGACAGCGAAAATTTGTCTCACGGTCCTGTAGGTATATCTTTTCACATGGTCAGAGACTTATCACCCAACGATATATGGAATCTTGTAAGTTCAGTAGCGCAGAGCGCCGGCGGCCTTGATATCGCTTCTAAATTTAATATCTGCGTAATGTCCGCTAAAGCAATTTCTGGCCGCGGAGGGATGAAAGCAAATCGCACGCTTATTGCAAAACGCTCGATTTTATGGATTGACAATATTGATAATTTGTGTTTTCCTCGTTTACTTGTAGGCGCGAAGATTTATTGCGAGCGCGGTAATATACGTAAAGGGGAGTTACACGAGAGATGGAACGCGGTAAGACGTCAACGGTCGAAATTTCAGCGCAATTTAGCAATAGAATTAACTAACAAAGCAAGAGTTTTAATATCTCCGGAAGGATGCGGAATTGCAGAAATCGCCTGCTTCCAAAATTACTTCACTGCTTATGATATCGCGATTGTAGTATATAATTATGATACTTTTGAACGCGGTGAGAAGGCTCTGTTCGACGGGCGCGAAATAATTGTTTCTATGGGACGTGAACCCTCTATGCAATTGTATATTATGTATTATAAACGCGAGCGGCATTACTGTCCCATACTCAGTTTAAAAAGGCCGCGTGTAGTAAAGATTTTTGCGTAACTTGTACTCTAAGTTATCGCGACTTGGCATATCACCGTTGCTCAAATAGATGTTCACGATGTTACCGTATACCGCCGTGTGAGCAAGCAAATTATATAAATTGTGAGTCGTATAAGCGTTCGTTTTATGGTAGAGTATGTTACGAGCATCATCGCACTGCAAAGTCTTATGACGGGAAAACGACTGCCAGCGTTTGTGAAACCGTACGTTTTTGCTACGATTGCAGATATTTAATAAAATCTAAAGCATATCACGAATGTGGTGTTGCGTACTGTAAAACCTGCAATTCGCGTTGTCCTATAAATCATTTGTGTTACATGCAACCTCTTCGCGCAACGCAAAGAACGCGCGCGCGCGGGTAAAAATCTGCGTCGAATAGCCAGTTCACAGAAGAAATAAAAGAGGCAAGTAATAATGAGAGAAAAGATCGCTGGGAGAAAGGGCACGTAGGTTATATATTCTACGATTTTAAAACAAGACAAGATGTAACAATTAAGGGTACAAAAACCGATAAATTGCACATTCCTACTTTGTGTAGCGCAACTAATTTGCGGAGAGTGTACAGAAGAAACTGATATAACGCTGCATTGCCGTTGGTGCGGGAACATATATTCCGCGATAACTCGGTTAAACAATTCGTTGAGTTTGCTACGCGTACATCAAAATATTTTAAAAAATTCATTTGCATCGCCCATAATGCGAGAGCATTTGACGCGCAATTTATTCTTTGATATGTAGTTAAAAGCGGTATTAATTTAGAACCTAAAGTAATTTTAAACGGAAAAAATAATTCTAATGTCTGTAGGTTGTACAAAATTTTTAGGAAGTGTTAATTATATACCTATAAAATTAGCCGAGTTACCAAAAGCTTTCGAACTGACAGATACATCCGATAAAGATATTTTTTCCCACTTATTTAACACTATCGAGAATCAAACACATATGTCGGTTTGTTACCCGATGTAAAATATTACTCTCCGGAAACAATGAAATCTGATGAACGCGAACGTTTTTTAAAATGACATAAGGAGATGACGCAAAATAGAGTCGTTTTTTATTTTCAGCATGAAATAATACGCTATTGCCGTACCGATGTCGATATTTTACGTCAGGCCTGCATAGCTTTTCGAAAAATCTTTCTTGATCGCAGTAATGTTTGCCCGTTTGAGGAATGCACAACTAGTGCTTCTTCATGTATGACAGTTTTTCGTAAAAACTTTCTGCGAAAAAAATAAGTATTATCCCTTTGGGAGGGTATAGAATGGTAAACAAACAATCGCGCAAAGCTCTACAATGGTTACTGTAGATGGAGCACGTGCTTAGACGAAGTATAATTCACGCGGGTAAAAGTCGTGAATATAGATTAATTGACGGCACGTTAGTCGACGGATATTATGAAACGTCAAATCTAGCACACCGACATGTTTTACAATTTCACGGGTGCTTCTGGCACGGCTGCCCTAAGTGCTTTAGAATAAATCACGATAGACCGCTTTCATCACATCGAGAAGATACAATCGACTCGCGTTATGAACAAACTCTCGCCACAACGTATCGTCTTCGAGAACGGGGATACATTGTTACAGAAAAGTGGGAGTGTGATTTCGATCGTGAAATACGTGAAAATCAAAATCATAAGAATTTCGTCTCAAGACAACACGTGATAACTCCTCTTAATCCGCGCGATGCGTTTTACGGCGGACGCACGGAAAATATTATAACACAATATGAGATTGCTGGAACAGAAAAGATACGCTATGTCGATGTATGCTCTTTATATCCTTATGTTTTAAAAACAGGAGTTTTCCCAATCGGACACCCCGATATTTATGTAGGAGAAGAATGCTCGGTTTTAATTGGTAAAGCTCCGAATTATGATTTTTCCAATGTCGAAGGACTTGTGCGTTGTAAGGCTCTTCCTCCACGCGATCTTTTTCACTCCGTTCTCCCGTATCGTGCGCACGGTAAATTGTTATTTGCTTTATGTCATAGATATTGCGAAACGCTCTCACAAGACGCCTGCGTCCATGAACATTCAAAAGATTGTGAATTTGAAGGTACATGAGTGTCATGCGAATTACTTAAAGCTATTGAAAAAGGCGTGACGCGGATAAGCAAAATTTGGCAATATAAAGTTACTCGTTACGATCGGGACGCGAGACGCAGTGGATTATTTAGCAAATATATAAATACATTTTTGCAACTTAAAAACAAGAAGCGAGCGGGTGGCCTAGAGAATGTACGGACGAGGCCGCTAAGGATCGTTATTTAAGAGAATATGAAGAAACAGAGAGTATCACGCTTGAGAAAAGTAATATCGCGAAGAATTCCGGTTTACGCTCGGTTGCGAAATTATGCTTAAATTCTTTCTGGGGGAAATTCGGACAGCGTTCTAATCTTCCAAATACAGAGGTTGTTAAAACGCGTCAGCGGCTCATGGAGTTACTCGCAAGTCCTGAACATGAAATAATTGACATGTTACATTTCGTGGCGGTTGAGACGCGAGGCAGTCATACCCTCTCCATTGACGAACGTCGTAATAGCAGCTTACACAACAGCGCAAGCCCGTTTAAGATTATATAAATATTTAGAGCGATTAGATCAGCATGTTATATACTGCGATACTGACTCATGTATATATTTGAGCAACGGCGATCCTTGCAAATATTGCGCCTACAGGAAATTTTTTGGGGGACATGACCGACGAACTTGAGAGTTATAGGCGAGGTAGCTATATTGAATCATTTGTATCTGAAGGCCCTAAATTTTATGCGTATGTGGTACGTACTCCCGAAGGACATACTCACGAAGTATGTAAAGTTAAAAGAGTAACTTTAAATTATGAAACATCGCAGTTGGTTAATTTTAATAGCATAAAACAATTAATCGACCGTAGTGAAAAAGCAAATCACGATACAGAAACGCGAAAAATAGATGCAGCGATAAATCTTCGTTACAGAGCAATTTGGTATACTGCTTTCCACGGAATTATAACCACCGACGAAACTAAATTGTGTACACCTGTATTAGTAAACCAAAGATTTATCGAAAAGAGATATTCTGTTTCTTATGACTACAAAACGGAATAAAAACGTTTCGCAATCTTGTAAGGTTTTAAGATTAACATAATTACTTGTAATTAATTACATAATTATATAATAAATCGTTGCTACTTTCTTATCTTCTCTAGTATACTGCTTTATGTTAAATAATATACTTAATAAATAAATTTATTGTTATATTTTTTTACGAATATGTGAAAAAAATATAATAAAATTAGTTGTCAATATTAGTTATAAAATTAGTTAAGTAAGCCATAATGCGGTGCGCCGATGCCGTGAGGCGATTCCACTGTTTTCAGTAGGTATCGCCCACGTGCAACCTCGGCGAACTATGACCGGTGACCTCATGATTGAGGTCACCGGTGACTCTATGGCCGAGAAAGCCGATGCCCTCTCGGCCAGAATGAAGGAAGTCCTCCGGGATACGGGAGTCGTCGTTCGCCGCCCGGCGCGCAAGGGTGACTTGCGCGTATCGGGCTTCGACGACTCCGTATCTCCGGAGGAATTGAAATCAGCTCTGGCTTCGGCCGGAGGTTGCCGAGAGGCGGAGATCCGCTTGGGCGAAGCCCGGACTCTGCCTTCTGGCCTACGAGGGATCTGGGTGCAGTGCCCCGTGGCTGTTGCCAAGAAATTGGCAACAACCCGCACTGTAAAGGTGGGGTGGGTGCTTGCGCGCGTTAAAGCGCTCAAGGCTCGCCCCTTGCGGTGCTTCCGGTGTTTACGACCGGGGCACACGGGGCACTACTGCCCCTCGAGCGAGGCGGACCGCAGCGGCCGTTGCTACCGCTGCGGCCTTAGTGGGCACCTGCTCCGGCAGTGTAAGGCT
>NW_018020811.1:135489-139510 GCF_002006095.1 Pseudomyrmex gracilis | reverse complement strand
AAAAAAAAAAAGTAAGCCATAATAGAATAATAAAAATTATTTTTGCTTTTTCCATCTCCTACGCTGTACGTCTTGATTATTTAGTATTTTTCAATAAAAAACAATAAAAGTAATATGAAAACGTTTCTCAGGTATTTACCCGTAATGGCTAATGGGCATTTTGATAGAATTTTGTCTTATTATACCAAATGGCAAGAAGCATATCGTTGGCTGCAAAGCGACGTAGATTTGTACAATGATAACTGTAGAAAAAAGAAAAAAACTAAAATTGAATTTCGCGAGAGCTTGCCTCGGTCAGAAGAATATTCCAATAATCCCCACTATGCAAAATTAGTAATAATTGATGATCTGATGAGAGAATCCTCATCGTGCGCCACGATTGTCGATCTATTTACTAAAGGCAGTCATCATAAAAATCTTAGCGTTATTCTTATTTTGCAAAATCTGTTTCATCAAGGTCATGGACAACGGGACATATCACTTAACACAAATTATATTGTAATCTTTAAAAATCCGCGCGATCGCGTCCAAATTCATCATTTAGCACGTCTATCCCAATGACCCGAAATTTTTAGAAGCATATTACGACGCTACTTCAAAGCCCTATGGATATCTACTGCTTGATTTGAAACAATCTACACCAGAAGAGTATCGATTTTGTACACGCATTTTTCCTAGCGATTACGTGCATTATGTTTATGTATCCCGAAGATCGGTCAGAGGCATGATATAAAACATCTAACACGACGTCAAGAGATAACAGTTGCAATGACACAATGATGGAGAGATATAATAAAGTAGCGGCATTAGAAAAAACGAGGAATAAAACGGCAAAGATTGCAAAGCGCTCTATTGGCGAGAGAAACGTGTTCCTTTTAAAAGCGTTGTGTTATCTGAAAAAGAATCAGCGGACTTCTTTCTTACGAGCTGCCGACGAAAAATTCATTTACTGTATCCGAGAATGTGTTTTTAATACGCTAAAAGATAAACGTACCGCTCAAAAAAAAAGAAAAAGTTCGCTTGGGCAAATATAAATCGATTCTACGGAGCATTGCCGGAAACCGCGATAATTGGAAATCTAAGAGAAAATTACTGGTGCAGCGCGGAGGGTTCTTGCCGCAGCTTATTACAACAATACTTGGAGCCTTGCTAACGCAAATTATTAGTAAATAAACGTTAATAAATAACCGTTAATAAATACTATAATATGGAGAGAGCAAAAAAAATGGTTTTGATTTCAACGGAAAATCTTGAAAAACTGCAACAGTTGCAGCAGGCGCAAATTCCAAACGTTTTCGCGCTTAACATATCGCCAGCGAAGATTCGCGATACAGCGATAACTGATCCGGAAAATATTATTCCGATACGGACTCCGGGAACAATTTTCTCACGTCTTGATAACGAAATGAGTCAAATTCTTAATTCTTCCCTGCCTATCAAAGTGAGCAAAAAATAGAAGCTGTAAAAAGAAATCCTATGACATTATCTTTATTTTGTTCGTGATATAAGAAGACAGCGCTTAAAGCAGCGCAATGATAGATGTCGCCAACGATATTGCTGATAAGCATGACGAACTCAAAGACGATGATGAATCTAATTGATGATACGCTTGATACGTTCGAACAAAGCTCAGCGTCCAAAAGTACCGATTCGTTGAAATTTCGTTTACAAAAGCAGAAAAGTGTCAATAAAATATTGGAAACGGTACCAAAAACTTATTGTAGCAAAGCGAAATTGCTGCTACAATATTTGCAGAGCCCTTCTGCTCACAACAGAATCAGCTGGGATGAAGAAGGTAATGTGAATATAGATGGCAACGTTATAGAGAGTGGGAATATCACAGAGCTCATCAACTACACGATGCGTGATAGAAAAACAATGAAAGCGCGAGGACGAGATCAATTTGCCCAATTACTGCGCAAAGTAAAAGCGCCATCGGCAATTATAGAAAATTGCAATTTGCTGTCTACTGCTAAGAAATCTTTTAAATTAGCGCTTCCACGGGAAACTTCAACTCCTTATCCTACCAGATTTTCCTCACGAGTGAAAAGCGAAGACGTTTCTTCTTTATCAGCTGACACAAAAATATCGAAGAAAAAACAGGAAATAACCAACTGGAGTACGTTAGAATGACGAGACTTGAAAAATTACTAAATGCTGGATACTCTGCAGCGGAGAATCTGGTGTGAGCCTCTAAACCTGCTTTCGATCGCCGCTCTGTTGTACGCTGGCTTGAATCGCAAGACGCATATACTTTGCATTGCCCGATACGTCGTAAATTTCAACGTTTGCATTATAATGTAACAAATATCGACGATGTGTGAGAAGCGGATTTAATCGATCTTTGTAATCTAAAAAATTACAACAACAATTATTCTTATTTATTAGCAATTATTGATGTGCTTATTGTTAGCAAATACGCCTGGGCGTAACCACTGCGCGATAAAACAGCGAACTGCGTTATACGCGCTTTCCAAAATGTATTCTCGAGAAACGGGGGACGGATACCCGTAAATTTACAGACTGATAAAGGCAAAGAATTTGTTGCGCGATCGGTGCAGGAGTTTTTAAAAAATAAAAACATACGCTTTCGTGTAGTGCGTAATCTCGATGTCAAAGCGGCCGTGATTGAACGTTTCAACAGAACGCTCAAAGAAAGAATGTGGCGATATTTTACATATAAAAATACACGGTTATATTAATATTTTGCAAGATCTTGTACACGCTTACAATCATGCTCGCCATTCTACTACAAAAATGGTGCCTGCTGCTGTTACATTGGAAAACGCTAGTATTGCTCGTAAAAATACGGAGCAGCGATACACAAAAAAAATTGCTTTTGGAAAAACCGCGAAATTAAATACAAAGCGGGCGATTATGTATGCGTTAGTAGAGGTAAAGTAGTCTTCAAAAAAGAGGATATAAAGCAAAGTGGAGCAAAGAGATATTTAAAATTTATCCCGTACTAACGTAGCGCAACCCGCCTGTGTAAGAATTGTGCGATTTAGCGGATGAAGTTATAGACGGAATTTTTTATGAACGGGAATTAGTTTCAGTTAACAAAAATTTGAGAAAAGAAGTATTTATTGTTGATCGCGTGATAAAAAGTAAAGGACGCGGTCCTAATAAACAATTATTAATTAGCTGGCAAGGCTATCCCTCTAAATTTGACTGGATCCGGCCACGAGTTTACATTTTCTCCAGCAAGATGAACAAACAATTTCTCATAGTTCTTCCGAGCAATAGTAGTATGCGTTATTTTCCTGATAACACTATCTCTTGCTTTACTACCGAATTACCGAATCGAATAGATTTGCGAGGAAGATGGGAAGTTGCGCTCACAGAGATTCAATTTCCTTCTAGTTTTTTACATTTACGTACAGATGAATCCCTAATAACAATCGCAAATATTCTTCCTAATGGCGACGTTTCATCAGTTGAAATTCCGATATCGTTAGGGATTTATTCTACAGAAGCCGATCTTATAGAAGCTATTAATCAATCATGCTCTCATGAGAAAGCTCAATTTCAAATGGATACTAAATTCGCGGCGTGGTAATAAAGTTTCTATAATGCTTACATGTGAAGAAGAGCATTGCAACCAAACTCATAGTGTAAAGCTTAGCGATAATTTACGGCGTATACTCGGATTTGAGTCAACCTCTGTTAATACAGCTTTCGTAATAGATAGGCACACTGGCTCGGAAAATTCTGAGTCGGTCAGTCTAGTCCGATGTATCCCCGATAAGTTATTTGTTTATTGCGACATTTGCGAACAATACATAACTGGAGATGTGCTATTGCCGCTTCTTCGAATAGTTTCTAACAATACTCCGAATAATTACAAGTATGGTTCTAATCAAGTAAAACATTACTCGCCTGGAAATTACATCCCACTTTGCAAAACAAATTTCCGTGTGATAGAAATAGATATACACAGTTTGTCCGGAAAGTTCCCGGACTGATTTTTTCTAGCGCGGGTAAGCGGCGCTATCGAGCGGTCAACGCTGGAACTACTTAG
>NW_018020811.1:131615-134789 GCF_002006095.1 Pseudomyrmex gracilis | reverse complement strand
TACCTTGAAGTGTAAACTTGTTTAATAAACCATATCTTTCATTTTCGATTTTTAATTCACGTAGTCCGGGAACTTTCCGGACAAACTGTGTAAGAGATCAACAGGGTGAGCGTATTCCATTCGAATTTGGAACGCTGACAGCGACATTACACTTTAGACGTTTATTTGATTAAAAAGCCATCCGTTATAACGCAATATCAAGAATATTATGAAGTACAAAGCGGCGGAAAGTTTCCCCGCGTTTTTTCTGGTTCAAACTATCAACGAGGGCATGAAATCAGAAATTTTCTTGGTGGACTGTTCAGGCGTGTACTTCCTTCTTTAGCTAGCGGAGCACGTGCAATTGGTAAGGAAGCTTTCCGCGCCGGTATTAACATACTTGACGATGTCGGACACAATACACCATTAAAACAGGCGGTTAAAACGCGCTTTAATGAATCAACTAGTAATCTCAAGAGAAAAGCTGAGGAAAAAGTTTCCGATCTCTGCAAAATATTAGCGGCACAGTTTCCTCTCGCGGGGCTTAACTCACACATCTCTAAATTTTCGAAGTGTAAGCAGTGCTGCACAATCAAAAAAGCCGGAATACGTAAGAAAAAAATAACATTGAAGAGAACGAAAAAAGCGTCAACGAAGAAAAATCATAAAAAGAAAAAACGGAAGATAACTACCGCTAAAAATAGGCGTCGTGTTAACAAGAAGCGCACAACAGCTGATATATTCTCTTAATTATTATAAAGTCAATCGGCCGCTGCGGTCTAGAACTAAAAGTGAAATAATCATGCCTTTTCTGCACACACATTCGTGCGAGTGTTCGAAGAGCGAGCTTGATCTCTTTTCTTTACCTCCTACACAAACTAGCATTGAAAGTTCGCAATGGATTTATTACAAACCCGTGACTTCTCTCGCAGACAACTCACCCATAGAATTCGTCGTGCCAGGCCGTGGCGAAGAATATCTAGATTTTACGCACATCTTACTAAGTTTACGCGTAAGCATAGATACGGTGTCAAAACCCGGTGCATCAAGATCAGTCAAAGTAGGCCCCGATAAATCATCTGCTACATTCACTGTTCAATCAAATCGACGTATTTCAATCAAAAACTCGTATCTCCTCCAAACAACGCTTACGCGTACCGCGCATACATTGAAACGTTATTAAATTATTCTTCACCCGCAAAAACTTCCTATTTAACTTCATGTTTATGGGAGGAAGATACTCCGGGATACATGGACAATACAGAAGGGGCGTTAAACATCAGACTTCGTAATTGTTCGAATTATTTTCAAGGCAAAAACACAGTAGATCTCATTGGCCATTTTCACTGCGATGGTTTTAATCAAGATAAATTTTTACTCAACAGCGTAGAACTGCAAATGAGACTTGTGCGCTCAAAAGATTCTTTTTGTCTTATGGAAGCCTCTTCTGAATCAAATTTACATATTTCAGATGCTAGTTTGCTTATAAGAAAAGCAAAGATTAGTCCTGGAATATTACTAGAGCATGCGAGAATGTTGAGCAAAACTACCGTCAAATATCCTCTTACCAGAGTCGAAGTTAAAACATTCACTATTCACTCGGGTGTTGTGGGTGAAAGATTAGATAATGTAATACTTGGACAACTACCAAAGCGGATAATAATCGGATTTATTGATAACAAAGCTTTTAACGGTGATAGAAAATTAAATCTGTTTAATTTCAAAAATTATAATATAAATTTCTTCTCGCTGTATGTGGATGGCACGCCAAATGCAAAACTCTATGTCAAAGCATATCGTACTTTATTTTCGGGAACTGGTATTCATTTCCTGAATGAAGGAAATTCTATAAGCAGAAACGCTTATGATGAAGGTTACACGCTTTTCGCTTTTGATCTCTCTCCGAATCTATCGGCTAATTGCGCCGGGTATTGGAATCTTGTAAAACATGGTAGTTTACGCTTAAAAGTACGATTTGAAAAACCCTGACCGGCCCAGTGGTCTCGCGACCTGAGTGCAGGGGCTGCGAACCTGGAGGTCCCGAGTTCGAATCCGCTCACCACCTAAAGATTTTTTCCGGGCCGGTTTTTTTCAACCGAGTTTATCGGTTGATCGGCGAACTTAATCGGGCCTTCAATAATTAATTCGGGTGTAATCCCGAATTAATTCCCCCTCCCACAAGGCGATCATAGTCATAACACCTCGAACACGAGCCCGACACAAATAGGCACGCCCACTGTAAAAAGACGCCCGTGTATCGCGTGGTAGTAGTAAACAACTGCACATCCCTCTCTCCCCTATTCGTTCTGAGAATATAAAAACGACTACAGACTGGCATTTGCTTCTCTCGCGAAGGGGCGTGCGCCATTTAAGCAAAGAAGAAAAAGAAGATTTGAAAAACCGCTTGACACTACCATTAACTGCATCGTCTACGCCGAATTCGATAATATTCTAGAAATCGACTCTTCACGTCAAGTTATCGTTGATTTTAGCGGTTAGGTTTACATTTCATCACTATTCATCTTTTGCCATATTGTCGACGTCATCATCAAAAAAACACCTGTGTAGTATAAAAGACAACCGGTTTTCAGCAAAAGAGCACTTTGCTACGATACATGTTCTAGCGCTAGAAACAATGCACGCCATGAATATAGTTATCGACATACAGGGCTTTCGCGATGTGGATAGCAAATTTATTCCCAAGGAAGTCGCAGTTGTCGCAATCAACAGAAATATTACCGATCACTGGATTCTAATGCCTCATCTCTTTTTGATATTACCAGAAACATCAAGAAAAGAAAACAATTGGCTTACACGCTACTATCAAGGCATCGAATGGAACGACGGTGAAAGCAATCATAAATATTGGGTTGGTCGAAAAGTTCTGCGGATTTTTTAATAGATGACACTAATGTCAGAAAATAATTATCGCGTGTCGTTCAAATGTCAGTCTGCCGCACCTATTTTGACAAATCATACTACGCTTGACATTTGGCAGAAGTGTTTGTTTTGGTCAGACGTGTTTTGCGTGTACGGCATACAACTAAAATGGAAGATCAAAAATTACATTTTCGCCATATTTTGCTGTTTTTATTCCGTAAAGGATATACACAGTTTGTCCGGAAAGTTCCCGGACTACGTGAATTAAAAATCGAAAATGAAAGATATGGTTTATTAAACAAGTTTACACTTCAA
>NW_018020811.1:120974-130915 GCF_002006095.1 Pseudomyrmex gracilis | reverse complement strand
GTTCCAGCGTTGACCGCTCGATAGCGCCGCTTACCCGCGCTAGAAAAAATCAGTCCGGGAACTTTCCGGACAAACTGTGTAAAGCGGCGGACGCTAAGCAAGAAATATGCTCTATGTATGGTGCCTCGGCCTTAAGCTCCGACACATGCGAAAGATGATTTGCTCGCTTCCGTTCCGGAGAATTTAACCTCCAAGATGCACCACGCTCTGGACGGCCAAATTCTGTTGACGACGACCAACTCCTGGCTACAGTAAAAAGTGATCGACACTTAACGTCTCGAGAGATTGTAAAGCGCTTCGGCATTCATCATACAACCGTTATGGATCGATTAAAAAAGCTTGGCATGGTGAAAAAGCTTGATGTATGGGTGCCGCACAAACTGAGCAAAAAGAACATCATGGATCGGATTTTAGTGTGTGAATTTCTTCTGAAACAAAACTCTCTAGACTCATTTCTGAAACGGATCATCACTGGAAACAAGAAATGGGTTGTCTACAACAACATTAAGCGGCCAAAGTCGTGGTGCGGTCCGGGCAAATCTTCACAAACGGTGGCAAAACTTAATTTGCATCCACAGAAAGTAATGCTATGTATTTGGTGGGACTATAAAGGAGTGCTGTGGTTCGAGCTGCTCCCGCAGGGCCAAACAATAGATTCAAAGAAATACTGCGTTCAGCTCGACAAATTGCGCAAGGTAGTGCAAGAGAGGCGGCCAGAATTGTCAAATAAAAAAGGTGTGATTTTCCATCATGACAACGCTCGACCACATACTTCTTTGATCACAAAAAAAAATTGCAGAGCTTTGGCTGGGAAATGATGCAGCACCCACCATATTCGCCAGACCTTGCACCGTCTGATTATCACTTGTTTGTTCGTTCGTTGCAAAACAATGTTGACGGTCGTCAATTCGACTCGATGGAGGCCATCCAAAATCACCTCGTTGATTTTTTCGTCCACAAGTCCCAAGGGTTTTACGAGAACGGCATCAAGGCTCTACCGAAACGTTGGCAACAAGGTGTAGATCAAGACGGTCAACACATTATGGACTAAATTAATTTTTATAAATGTCGATTTTGTGTTTAAATTTTATACTAAAAATCCGCAGAACTTTTTCACCAATCCAATATTTGGCGATTCATTTACGTAAAATTACAAGAAATTGCCGGCGTATCTAGAGGCAGTGAAAAGGTTTGTTACTTGCAAAATCTTCTCTCCAGAAATATATATAATTTGGAGACTATTTCCCCATTGTTCAAATGCTTGCCGGGCAAAGAACGCTGTACTTATCACGGACTTCAAAAAAGATTTAACAACTTTCAATGTGCATTAACTAACGCATATAAATTGAAGCAGTGATTAAACGAACAGAATTCGATGAAGCAAAATTGCAAAGATATTTTTGTGCGGCGTTTTCCGGACAATGAAGTTATTTGGTCAGAAGACGAGGAAAAAGAATAAAATGAAAATGATTGCGACAGTTTTGTAGACTGTCTAACAGAGAATGATAAGGCAAATAAAATGCCTGATAATTTTGCTAAAGACATTGAAACACCTACCCTTACAGTGGAAAAAGCAACACAGACAACGAACGTCACGAAAATACATACTGACTTTGCGCAATACCTAATACCGGAAAATGACACATTATCGCCGCCGCATACTCGCGATGAATACGCTTCAAATCTTACAAGCTCTACATCAACTAAATGCATGTCATATGGGGATTTATCCTGCCGACAGATTACCGAGGGTGTGGACACGATCGACAGCGATCGTTGCTAACACCGATGAATATCATCGCCCCGACCAGCATTGGGTTGTTTTTTACATGATTGCGGAAAAAGAACATATTTTGACAGCTATGGAATACCCCCTCTAAATCAGCGATTTCTTCTACGACTATGGCGGAATTCTACTATTCACTGCTGGAACACCACGCAGCTGCAAGGTCTATTCTCTCAAACATGCGGACATTATTGCTGTGTATTCTTATATTTTATGTGTAGTGGTTGTGATCTTGCGCAGTTTAAGAATCTTTTTACTAAAAATTACGAACAATTTAATGATCGCTTGATTGTACAATTATTTCGTAAAATATTTTCTCAAAATAAAAATCCTTTAAACTGCTGCCGTATTCAAACCTGTACTTTTAAACAAAAAACACATAATCTAATGTAATCAAAAATAAAAAACAAAAACAAGTTTTTATTTACTTCTTTTATCTTTTTCTAGTTATATGGAATTCTAAATTAGATAAAAGTAACAATAATTCTAAATTATTACTTAGTTTTGAGTGGTCGAAGCGACGACCGTTAGCTGACATTCCTTACTCTAGTCGTTAAAATAGACGAGACAAACTAGCTTTTCTATACGAATATCGAAAGGGATGGAGAGCCATAATGGATGTGCCAAATAGCTACGCGTGGAGGGTGACATATCGGGTGCTTGGTCCAAATAGTAGCGCGTGAGGGGCGTCATAACGGACGCCCGACCCAAATAGCCAGCAGTAGAAGAGCGCTATACTTTGTATTCCGACTCTAAACTATCTTCTTATTTTTAATAGGTTAAGTAGTGCGGTTAGCCTTGCATGTAGGCGTTCCCGCTTCCCTCTATCACACTTAACAATTTCTATACTATTGCGAGTTCCTATGTCGCGCTTACAACTTAAGTTCCTCTTACATATACTGCTACGCTGACTTATATTTCAGGTTGATGACTTAGCTCACCGGCTTAGGTACGAGTGCTGTAACACCGAAGACCAGGGTTTGAATTTCCACATTTTGTAAAGATTTTTTCCAAGTTTTCCAAGATTTTCTATGGCCTATACACGATACTTACCGGCGTACGTAACCTGCACATAACGGATAAAAATTATTTATAAATAATTAAATTTTTTAATAATTTTTTACATTATCCTCCTACTTGCATCGTCCCCACTATTCGAGGATCCCCGCCTTACCCCTATTGAGCAATACTCCCTCTACTCGTGGACGCAAAGGTTGCGGGAGTGGGGGGCGCCATATTGGAGATATATACTACTAGTATCTGATTTTAAACATTTTCTAATATTGATTAAGTTCTATTTGGCTCTCGCGATGATCGTGATCGTAAGTCGAGTTTGTGAAGTTCTATCACATTGATCGGTTTGCCAGACATGACCAATGCGATTGGACAATGTGGATACAGCCAGCGCTCGCGATCGTCGCAGGCGCCAAATGAAAGAAAGAACCAGTGATAGAACTTATTTATTATGTGGTCTATAATATATCATTATTTTATGGTATATAATACAGTACACTTTATTGTATAATAATACACACACATACACACACACATTTGATATAATTATATTGAATAATATTTATAATTAAATGGAATCATATATACAATTGTCTCAATTTCTTACTCTTACATACACACATATATATAATTATATGTACTTGTAAATACTTATAATCAAATAATTTAAATTAAATTTGTTTATGATAAATTAGATTACATTTTTTTAATGCAAAATGTATATTTTTACGGCGTACACATTATAACGAAAGAATAAATGGACTTTTTAAAAAAAATAATATTTTAAAATTATAAGTAAAATATTTTTTAGCAATTTACAATCATCGCAAGCAGTGCTGTCAAGTAATAAGGATGTTAACATGGAAATAGCTCAACCGTAAGTTATTATATGTATTACATATTGTGACGTGACACTTTTTGTGTCTTTCACACGGATGCATTTCCGGCCGGCACAGGAGGCGGTGAGCTCGCGTTTCCCCACTATTTTAAGGAGAGCAGCTCATTAGATTGCGTAGCGCAGGCGAATGCGCTTACTTTGGGTTTGCAATATTTTTGCGTATTGTGATATGCGCTCGGCGGCTATTTTGTAAGTTATATTTAGCGTGAAAAGAGCAACACACTGTACGTGACTAGGGTTGCCAGAGGTCCGTCTTTAGCCGGACATGTTTGATTTTTTACAGTTTAGTCCGGCTAAAAATAAGCATGTCCGGCCTGTCCGGATTTTGTTAGGCTTTTTGTCTGACAAATTTGCACGTAGTATTATAATAAAAATATAGCACCTATTTGTATGAAAAAACGTAAAGCATGCGACAATCAACTCGCGCCCCGCCGTCACTCCTCTTTCTCGTTTGCTCGCCGCTCAGTCAGTGTTTTGGCTTCCTTACAGCATATTGAATAGTTTTTATTTTTTTATTTTTTTAATGTAATGATTATGTCAAAAATGTTAATTATCTATTATTTTAATGTAGATTTTTAATTTAGTTTAGTTAGTACTAAAGTTCAATGTTATTTTTTTATGAACAAAACTTGAATTTTGTTGTTTTTATTATAAAAAATTTGGTTTTAGTACAAAATACTGAATTTTGAGATTTAAGTGTTTTCTTAAAAAGAGACTGTATTTATGTAACAATAAAAGAACAGAGGTACTTTAATTTTTTTATAATAATTACAGTCTGTAATTTGCAGAACTTGTCTTTCACTTTTTTTAATTTATGTGCGTTGTTATTGTGCCAAATGTCAATTTTCAGTTATGTGATAATAACTCTATTCTATGTGAAACAAGCTGATATCGTTTTATTTTTTAATACGTAGTATATATGTATATGCACCTAATATCAAACAAATAATAAATGTGCTGTTTTTTAATGTAAAAAAGTGCTGTCCGGCTTTTAGGACAAAATGTCCGGCTAAATTAACAACTGCGTTTGGCTTTTCTGATTTTTGATCTGGCAACCCTATACGTGACTGGCAGGTAGAGAAAAGCGAAAAAGAGGGAAGATAGAGATAACGCGAGGTCGAGGGGCGTGAGGCGTTACCGGCCTAGGATATTCGGCGAAAATGTTGACGTCAGACTCCAAAAGTAGGAGAAGCGCACTCCGATCTCTAGAAAATCGGAATCGGAGCTTCCAACGTAGTGACAGGCTTGATGATGCTGGGAGATTAGTCTCAACAAGCTCATCTTATTGAATGATCAAGGTGAAACGAGTCTGATACGGCCGAGGAAAAGGTTCGAGTCGCTATTATGCCAAGGAACACGTAGCCGCTGTCAATCGCAGCGCCACGAAAAAAAGAATACGATTGACTCAGCTACGTAGCAGGAAGAACAGCTCTGTAGAGCAATTGCCGAAAGATACAAATCTTTATTGTTGCGCGTACCGTCAACCTCGCGAGTTTATCGTCTCTCACGTATGTCATGATGCCGGGGTGTAAGACTGTGTGCCGGACAACATCCGAGGAGGACCTGCTGAGACAATCTCAAAAAGAAAAGCAGAATGGTTACCGGTTTGTGGAGAGTTGCTAGCAAACGTAAGTGTGGTTGGTTCTTTTCCACACCTCTTACGATTTATATTGTTCGTGAATCGAATCTCGACAAGCTACCCCGCGAGTTCGATATCGCGCGATATGTTGCCGAAAATATAGTGTATTGCGGTTTGCTTTGGTCAATGATAAGAATAATTATCTTTATTTGCCGCTGTTCTCGTCCCGATCATTCGCGGTCGCAACAATCTGAACTTATCTTTGCTCGTCATTTGTGTATGTCTTGTTTTCATTTTTTTGCGCCAATCTCGTCCGTTCGTTATAGTCTCTTAGCGCGTGTGATTCTGAAATATCAAATATCATGTCTTTGTATTTTTATTTTTTCGAACATCGACTAAAAATTGTGAATATTGCCGAAAATTGGTGACCGACGGACCGCAACAGTGTGTCACGTTAATTGTTTCACTCGCGTCGAATAAGGCCCGCGCGTCTATTGTGCATCTTATCTAAGGCCTTGCGTGCGACAGCGCATTCCTGCGTCTGAATTACATCTCGCGGTTATCCTCGCGATAATATCTTAGAATACGGATACGGTCGCGATATTATAATAAAAAAGGACTACATCATATAACTTGACTACCGGTTACAGTTGCGTCACACATGTAGCATTTTTACCGCGCTCTGTTACTGTATGTTTCGTTTTTTCTTTTTTTTTTGTTTGTATTGCCGATATCATTTCTGGCCAGCGACCGGCTAGACTCATTGCAAGTTGTTAATATTAAATTCTATTCTACTTATCAATCAACAAACAAGTTTCTCTGTCTTTATCTAACCCTTAACCTGCACACTTCATAGGAATCACATAGCCTGCACATGGGATATGGTCTACCTCAGCCACAAAAATGATCATCAAATTTACTGAAATTATTATAATAACTTGAAAAAATTTATATACATTATTTGAAGCATTTATAAAAAGACGTCATAGTTTTTTTTAATGATTTTTCAATTTTAAGTTAGTGAAAAAAATTTCCTAAAAAAACGATTTACGTAGCTATATCTTCGTGCAAAAATGCCTGGGGTAGATTCCACCCCACAGTGCAGGTTAAGAGTTAAACACCGTCTCTACACCTCTTCGTTGGTATTTATAAAACTGAGCTGCTGATTGATGTTCACGTTAAAGTTATTTGCCGTAACACACTTGTCCAAGTCAAGATTTTTTTTTAATTCGGTGTGTAAAGCCACGTCTAGCGCTAAAAGATCCAAGAGCGAAGTGCACGTCACAATATATTTTTCTACTTTAGAAATATATTTATTTTAGTTTTTAGAAAATATATGTATATGGAATATATAAAAATGAAAAAATATATTTGTGCATAAAATGGCTGCGTTCAGCAGAACTCAGCGTTTGGCTTTGCGCTTATTGTCTGTGATTGGCCTTTTCTTGTAAATCTTTTGAAACTAAGAATACAAGCCAATGGCAAGTAATGATAGCAAAGCGCTTGCTAAGCGCTGAGTTCTGCTGAACGCAGCCAATATATGTATATATTTATATATATTTAAAAATTTAACTTTCTATACTCTTTCTTTTATTCTTTTTTTATTCTTCTTTCGTTTTTAATGTTTGATCAGCCTAATTATGTATATTATTGTATCTAGAAGCACATTCAATAACAACGGCACCGAAGAGAAAAAAAAGTCCTACTAAAGAAGACTTATATAGAATTATATAATATATTAAAACCTTGAAAGCAAAAACAAAACTACTACAACAAAAAGTTCGACGACTTCAAAGAAGAGAAAAGAAGATCTTAGCCACAACATAAGAGCAACAAACATCAAAGGTAGAAACTAAAGTATTATTACAAACCTTAGGAAAAAAATATTTATCGGAAAAATGTAATATTGTTATCAGCACAAGTAGACGCGCAGAAGAAGAGCAAACGTGGTATGATAATGAATTCAAAAAGTTTGCATTATCAATATATTTCTTGAGTCCGCGAACCTATAAAGAATTAGAAACAGGATTTACTTTGCCTACTGTACGTACATTACAATTATTTAAAATGAGTATATGTGAAGCTCCAAAATTTATTACAATGAAACGTAGAAAGAAGGCAGTTGGAAGCAAAAAACACGGTTGACGGTGTGTAGAGTAATGTATTGTATATACAGGTTTATTGAGCAAACGTTTCGTCCGTATTTACGGACCTCTTCAGTACAAAATGAACTGGAAAATTAAGTGGTATAATTAAGAAATACGAATAGAACATTGTCAAGAATATAATACAAGCAACTTACAATTACAAATGTATGTCTAATTAGTCATGGTCAAGATGAAGTCGAGAGTAAAAAATGTCAAAATTGTTAACACTTTTGCGAACAGTAAAACTTTAGTAGCAAACTGTTAACTTAAGAACAAAGAAATAAATAACAAGAAATTAAGTTTAACGTTTATAGACTTACTTAAGTAGCGTGAAGCGAGACGTATGTGACATTTTGATCATGGTTGTAATAGTTATTGTGAGACTTATAGCGATTTCGGCTGGTCTACACCGACTGCATATTCTGGGTGTTGGTGTAACTTGTGTGTTCGGTTGGTCGAATGGTGCAGTTCCTTGCTGGTGCCGCGTATTCGTCTGAGCTCAGTACACTGCATAGATGCATGTTGGGTGTACACAAAGTGGCTCTAACAAATTAGTTGGAGCCAGTTGGTGTGGTCTCGTGTTCGGCTGATACACACTAGCGTGGTCGAAATATCCAGTGCAACACTACATGAGTGTACGCACTGCACACTTGCACCAACTCTACACATGTGGCACACCGATGCAGACCAGCCGAAATTGCTATTAGATGACAGATCAAATCAAATTGAAAACGGTAGAAAATAGTCACGTGATAAAGATAATGTCAGGGATCTACCGTGTCAATAAGCGGTAAATATGAACTGTCTAAGAGATCCGTATTATATTGTGAATTAAGACCTGCTTTTTGGCTTTTTAATGTGTAGCATTTCAGAAACAAAACGTTTAAAAAAAGATTTCTCAGTATCCTAAATTTTAACATTGTTCCAGTTAAATTTATGTGATTGATTAGTTCTATGCTCTATAATCACTGATTGCTGAGTCGTATTTCTATTAATATGATTTCTGTGTTCTCTAATCCTTGTTTGCAATATTCTGCTTGTTTGGCCGACATAAGAAGCCTGACAATTATAACAATTAATTTTATAGACTATCGATGGTTGAGAAAACATTGGAAGAGGATCTTTAAGGACTTTAATAAATTTAGAAAGTTTATCGATACCAAAGTATGCCACACGGGCATTAGCATTCTCCGGAAAAAAGGTGATAAATCTCTCAGATATGTTTTTGACATAGGATAACACAAACCAATTTGGAGTATCATCATCATGCTTATGTGGCAAAAACCTTCTTATGTCATTATTTTTTATAAAATTAAATTTTAATCTCTTTTTAACTATGTCAAAAATAAAATCAATAGGGTAATTATTGTCAATAAGGATGTTAAAACCAAAATTTTTTGGTTGAAATTTGGAATGTGATAAAAAAAGGTCCTGTCAATCAAACCTATGACGGTACCCTTTTTTGGCAGATAGAGTGGTTGGAATGAAAGTTAAGATATTTGCCAGAGAAAGTCGGTTTGTAATACCAGTCGTGAATGAGTTCGTTATTGGATTTTATGATAGTGATGTCTAGAAAATTCAGAACATCTCCACCTAATTTGATTGAAAACTGTAGACGGAGGTGGTAGGAATTGAACAGTTGAAGGATGGTATTAAGATGTTCTTTAGGAGCCATTGTGGCAATATCATCCACATATTTGACATAGAATGGTGGTGTGAAAGGTAGCGAGTTAATGGTGGTCAGTTCTAAGTCTTGTATAACAACATCGGCTAAGATAAGGGAAAGCGGTGATCCCATGGGAGCACCATAAGTCTGTTTCAAAAATTTTTTAGTGAATGAAAAGTAAGTAGAGTTAAAAATTAATTTTAAAGCGTTAAAAAATCCTTCTTTAGGTAGGGATGTGTTTTTAGTTATAAGGTTCCACCGTTTCTCTAAACCACTTATTGCTAAGTCAATTGGGATGATTGTGAAAAGAGAGATGACATCCAAAGACAAAAGTTCAAAAGTGTCATCAAAAGAGACTCTGTGATCAATTTAAAGAGATAGAAGCTATTATAAACAAAACTAGAAAGTGGACTTAGACTCTTTGATATAATTTTATGAAAAAATAAAGCTAAATTGTGGAGAGGACTATTGACTGATGAAATAATGACTCTCAGAGGATGGCCAGGTTTATGGATTTTTGGCACACCATAAGCTCTGGGGAGAATAGACAATGAGGTATTTAAATGGTTTTAATTATACACTGTGATATAATTGTTAATTTTCCATTGTTTTAACAAGTCTTTTAGAGAACACAGAATTTTATTGACTGGATCAGATTTAATAATAGAATAAGTGGTGGAATCCGATAGTATGTCTTCGATTTTGTGTATATTTTTATCTATGGCAACGGTGCTGCTGCCCTTGTCTGCTCTGGTAAAAACTATAGAAGGATGACTTTTAACAAAGGAATGTGTGGATTTAAGGGGCACAACTAGTGTGAAACTTTTAAAAAATCGTTTTTTTTTTTTTTT
>NW_018020811.1:114909-119539 GCF_002006095.1 Pseudomyrmex gracilis | reverse complement strand
ATACAAAAAAATTGCTGCACATAGATCATTTATACACAAATATATCCTCAAAATTTCAAAACATTCGATGCCATACTTTTCTTTTAATAAATTCTTCAAAATCACCTTTTTTTGGGGCAGTCACACTAGTTGTGCCCCTTAAGTGATTGTATGATACTGAGTTCTGTTTCTGTATGAGTGAAGTTAGAATTTTTCATGTTTTTGAGAAGTGGAATAAAACGGTTACGACATTCTATTTTTTTGTTATTTGCTAAATGTTTAATATTGTTTTCTAAGTTTTAAATGAATTCAAAGATGAATTTAGAATTGTTGATGGGTGGAATATAGAAATTCTCTCCTAGTTGTAGTAAACCTAGAACTTCTATAGGAAAGGTAACATTGGTTAGATTGATGAACCAATTTGTTCTAGGTTCAAATAAAGATTTTGTAGGGATGTTAGAATTAAGAGAAATATCAATCTCAAAAATATGTTGTACGTTGGTAGGTGGAGGTGAGAATGAGAACTTGAAAGAGAGGTGTCTAACAATATATAGTTAGAAGGTTGTTGTATATTTTGTTGATTAGGTTTTGGACAGGAAGTCGCAAAATATTTGAGATTTAGAAAGTTCTTTTTTATGGATCTGTGTTTTAACCAATTAAATTTTTTAGTTTATCAATTGAATTATTTACTTACAAGTGGAACATAGTGCTCGGTATTAATGAAAAAAGAAGTGTTCGAAGCATTTAAAATTAAATTACACTTATTACCATTTATCCAACGACATTGTATATGCGCGGATGAAATGAGTTTAAAATCTCACTTATTTTATGATATTTTGCGAGATAAAATTATAGGATTTGAAGATGTAGGAATTTATAAATCTGCAATACCTGCATAAAATGCCTTCGTTTTAACGGCACGCAGTATTGCAGGTAACTGGAAAGTTTCACTTTGCTATTGTTTTGCAGAGACTACTTGTACAAGTAATATATTAAAACAAATTGTGTTTGAGTGTATTACTAAATTTCAAAATAGTAGTGCTATTGTGCATGCGTTACTTACGGATATGGGTTCCAATTTTCTAAAACTTTTTCGCGAATTACATATTTCAACAAAAAATTTAACATTTGTAGTGTGAACAGAAAATATTGTATATTTTTGATACTACGAATTTATATTCTAAGTCATTTTATCATCATCCCCAGCGATATGAAATGTTGGAGACAGTATCTGAATAAACAAAAATACCTTATTATTACAATAATACACTATTATGACTATTCTTATTTCTATATCTTATTTCTAACTTACTTATACTTTATATCTTATATTTATCTTATTTATATAAATGTGTACAAATTAATAATCTAATTTATTGTAAATTACATACTTATTAATTTATTGTAAAACATGCACGCACACACACACACACATGCAAGAAAAGGAAAAAGCTCAAAAAGTATTATAAATGCCAAATGTTCAAAAGTTTTCTCTTATTCTTCCCAATCCTTTTTCATACTTTATTGTGTTGCAGCAATGTATAATAAATAAGTATGTAATTTACAATAAATTAGATTATTAATTTATAAAAGTAACTTTTGAACTTCCATGTCCCGATTTCCCTATACAATTTCTTATAAAATTATATCTTTGCATGTGCATTTATTATACATTGCTGCAACACAATAAAGTATGGAAAGGGATTGGGAAGAATAAGAGAAAACTTTTGAACATTTGGCATTTATAATACTTTTTGAGCTTTTTCCTTTTCTTGCATGTGTGTGTGTGTGTGTGCGTGCATGTTTTACAATAAATTAATAAGTATGTAATTTACAATAAATTAGATTATTAATTTNTACACATTTATATAAATAAGATAAATATAAGATATAAAGTATAAGTAAGTTATACTCTATATAAGTAAGTTAGAAAGATATAGAAATAAGAATAGTCATAATAGTGTATTATTAGTGTATTATCAAGAGGCATGGTAGTCCCTCGCGCCAAGTATATGCGCAAACGAAGTGCGCGCGCATTGCGCGAGGTACTCCGTGCCCAGTGTGCCCAGTTTTGACTTTCTTACAACACGCTGCAACAAATAGAGGGGATACGCACACAGGCGAGCAGCCGTGTACGTATGCGCTCGACGCATGGAGTAGGGCTCATGACTATTGCTCGGATTTACGGATATCCGAATCTCAAGTATCCGAGTTTTGAGTATTTGAGTCTCGAGTATCCGAGTTTGAGTGCAAGTATCCGAGTACTCGGATACCGATTATTCGAACCAAATTCCGAATACCCGGATATTCCGATATCCGAATATCCGGGTATTCGGAATTTGGTTCAAATAATCGGATGTTTGAATTGAGACTTTTCCTTTTAATATCTCAAATATGAAGCTTGTTTTATTTGTGTTCAATTCCAACGTTCACTTCTTGTCCCACTGTTCAATTTTTTATCTCAATGAAAAAGAATGTCTTCAAGGGCAAATATTTTTGCATTTGAGTAATTCTGAACATTAATTTTTTTACAATGTCTAATAAATGAAACATCGCAATATATTGTATATAATCATTGTACGTTAAAATATATATTTGACAAAATTGAGTATCTTTATCCTTATTTCAGATTCAAAGATGTGACACTTTTGGTTAAAGATATATTCTCTAAATTAAGTAACATTAAAAATATTTTTTACAGTCTATTAAACGATTGAAAAATCGCAATATTGTAAATTTATACTATATACACATATATCCTAAAAAAATTATTGTAGACCTCCAACATTTATCTTAAATCTATAGATTGCATTTTTCTTAACAATATTTTGTAAACTTCTTTTCTTTAACTTAATTGAAAATAAAATATACACTTTTTAATTTTTTTTGAGGATATATGTGTAATATATGTTGAGGATATACTATAGATTTGTACGGCATTGCAATTTTTTAATAAACTATCGCGTTTAATAAACTTTATAAAAAATTATTTTTATTATTAAAATTATTTTATTACAATTTTTTACGTATATATTAGATATTATAATTATTTATTTGTGTTACGTCCTGGAGACTCCACGGTCCCCCTTTTTTTGCGACGCGACGCGCTAACGCATAGCACATTCTTTTTTTTATAATAAAAAGCAATAAATAACTCGAACGGGTTTTTTATCGTTTGGAAACTTAGACTCCAGACGATAGGAAAGCAAACGGAAATCATATCGAAAGAATAAACCGCGGCTGGTAATAACCCGAAATTTTATGATAATGAGCAAGAAAAATTTACTATTTAAACACTTCGAGCAGTTTTCCAAACAAACCCGGATATCTCTGGGTCATGAAAAACACCGCTTATAAAAATTAGAGCGGCCGGCGCAAATAGAAACTCTGGCTCCACGAGCATTTTTATTATAAGCAAATAGCAAAGGGTCTATGTGGCGTGATCGGAAAAAAAACAACACTCTTCCTTCTCCGAAAAATCAGACGAGCCGACCAAGGCGAGAAATCATTAACTTATTAATTAACAAATAGAAACCAGCGAGGCTCAACCGAGTTTTCCGATTGGAAGAAACTCGATGAGCACTCGCTGACTCAAAAAGGTATATAAGACGGGACTCTCGGGGCTGGAGTCAGAAAACCTGCCGATTTCCCCGGGAGTGCCGCAGCAAATTCGCGACGAGTAAGTCGAGAGCCGCTAATCTAAAAAATCGGGAGTGCCGTGGTGCAACAAATCGAAAAGTAAAGTTCGGTGCAGTGAGTGTCAAAGCCGGGACACCAAAGCACTGGTGGTCAACCCTCCTCTCCCGAGTACCTGCAGCCAACCCGACACCGCCGCAACTCAATTAAGTAGTAAGTGTTTTAAGAAACCAATTGTTAATCGAAGTTCCGCAAATTAGAGATATAAATTGAGAAAAGAGAGAAACCCGCAGCTGCTCTTCNGGGAGCTCAGGGAAACGTAATCGCGAAGTAAAAACAATTAATCATTCATTCATAAAAAACAATTACTGAACTGTCTAAGACGCCATTTTACCTCCTCTCTTAATCAGAGAGGATTCGCGATCCTGAATTGCTCCGGACGACTTCTGACAGGCATTCGCGGTTTTTGAATCGCTCTGGATAACTGCTGACAGACGTCCGCGGTTTTGAATCGCTCCGGACGACTTCTGATAGGCATCCGTAGTGTCGAGTCGCTCTGGACAGCCTCTCACATCCTTCCTAAATCGGAGAAGATATCCGCGATCCTGAATTGTTCTGGATGACTCCCGATAGACATCCGCGGTTTTGAATCGCTCAGGATAAGTTCCGACCCTCCATTTTAATTCTGTATCCTCAGCGTACAAAAAACTCGCAAAACAAGTTTCTTTCTTCCTCTCCTTGCACCTTGAAGACTCTACTGCGGGTTACTCAACCGAATAAAACACTTGCAGTTTATTAATTAAAATAATTGATTTAGGTGGAACCTCACGAATACATTTCTCGGGCAACAATAAAGGGTAATTATGCAGTTATACGGACTATTTTCCGATCTCAACAATTTTGACATATGTTATCAAGGTCACCTCTCTGAATAATAATATGAAGGTTTTATCCGTCGCTCATTGTTTATAAAAAAGTTATGAACAAAAAAAGTTTGATGATTGAACTCTCGTTT
>NW_018020811.1:112919-114376 GCF_002006095.1 Pseudomyrmex gracilis | reverse complement strand
TTTTTTATAAACAATGAGCGACGGATAAAACCTTCATATTATTATTCAGNGAGGTGACCTTGATAACATATGTCAAAATTGTTGAGATCGGAAAATAGTCCGTATAACTGCATAATTACCCAATAAAGGTTCGACGCAATCGGCGGAACCGAGTTTTGCGCCGAGCCGCCGCGCTTGCCTTGGGCAAAGCTGAGCCGGACAGGCCCAACCGCCCGACGCCTACCACCCCCGAGAAATGTTCCAACGTTGCCTACGTAGATAACAGCGACAACAACAGCCACAATAACAATAAAAACTCCTGCGATACGCACACGAATCTATCGCACGCGCACTCACATTCACCGACGCATCCGCAACACACACACTAACATTCCCATGATTACGCACATGTAGAAACACACACAGACACACATACACACGACGATTCGTGGTACGAAGCTCCCTCGTACTTACCCGTAACCCCCGATCCTCCCGCAAACGTTCAATCTGCCCCTGCTTCTTCCGCGAACAATCTGCCGCCTTCAACTCTTTGCTCCCCCTCTCTAACGCACTCCGAACCCGCTTGTCCCGCAGAAAATCCCGCGGATGTGCAATTCGCGCCGACTCCTCTACTCCCTCCTCACTCTCCTTCCTCTCTACCTTCCACATCCAGGCAAGAACCCGCGGACGATGAATCTTCCGATTCCTCTTGACCGACCACCTCATTGCTCGACCCTAAATTCCAACATTTCTTCAGACTAGCCACTGCTTACCGAAAAGCAAATCCTAAAAAAATCCCCTTTGTAATTGATCCTTTAAGAATAGATCCTTCTGATCTCTTTCACTTAATATCTACCACTTCATCCAGAAAACTTCTCCCTGTCAAGTTTCCGTACCTAAATGACATCCGCCTAGTCCCAGTCCGTCATTTTTATTTTATATTCCCCCCTAGTTTTGCTACACTCCACGAGATAATAGAAATCGATTTAGAGTAATGATTTCTATCATCATACCACGAATCGTCGCCACACACATGCACCCACACACACTCACATTTGTTAAACCCCGCCGGAAGCTCCTTCACACGCTCTCGCGACACACATCCACACGTATACATTCTTTCCTCTGCCCCGCCTCCGAGCAATGACCCTCCGATTTATTGTAAAATTCACGACATCACATCTATCCACACGACAACACATCTAACACAAAAAATTTGTAACAATAAATCCCTTTAATGAATAAACTAACATGTTTTATATCCGATTAGTTTGATTAAATTGACCACTCATCATCCACATGATCGCACGGCTTAATTGATCGCACGGCTCAATTGATCGCACGGTCTTGTCCTTAGTCCGTAGAGTTAAATTTCTAGACTTAAAAAGAGACCGACGAGCGGGGCCTCATAGAATAGAGTAAGATCGGCATACGCCGTTGACCTGTCCGTGAGAGCACACAAACTCGCTCGACTCTGC
>NW_018020811.1:109040-112138 GCF_002006095.1 Pseudomyrmex gracilis | reverse complement strand
CGGTGTCGAATCGTACTGTGGTCAAACGGAACACGCCCCCCCGACCGTAACCGTGGGCCAGGATGTAACATTTGCATTTGAAATATAAGGGCACTCTTTCTAATTAAGATAAAAAGGTGAACTTTGACACAAAATCTTTTTAGTTTTATTAAAACTAAAAAGATAGTTTTATTTTAGTTTTATTAAAACTTGGATCCGAGTATCCGGATATCCGGATACTCGGATCCAAGTTCGGATATCCGGATACTCAGATCCGGATTTTGAATCCAGGTTCAGATTACAATGAGTATTTCGAGTACTCGGATACCCGGATAGTAACAGCCCTAGCATGGACCTAAGAATACATGGATCATAGTAAGAGAATCACTGTAATGACTTCGGTCTGCTTCAGAAATCTTTGAGAAAATTCGGCTTATATATATGTCGTAATGCACACGGACAATGATTTGCACGCTTTGTGAGATGCATAACATATATGAAATCATAACGTCGAATTGAGTGAAATATGTATAAAATCGGCAAAGAAAAATGAGTTATTGTGTAATGTTTGGGTGTAAAAACTGCAGTGTAAAAAAAAATTATGAACAATTAGACTATGAGGCAAAAAATAAAAACATTTCGTTTTACTTGTAAGTAAAAAATTATAAATTTATAGGTTACAATCTAGAATATTATTAGTTATTATATAAATTAATAAGTTTGTACATAAACTTATAAGTTTATGTGTACAAACTGTCTGTTTATATAAATTTATAAGTTTAACATACAAAGATGTTTTTTCGGGTTTGAACCGCGTTAGTGTCATTTTTATATCGACGTTTCGTGAACATTACAGCTCACTTCATCAGGGTTTGAAGAGCAGCCTGATACTGAGATGCTCTTGGTCAGGTGTCCTTTTTTATAGCGCTAGATTGGAGTAGGAGGGATGTGGTGGAGAAGGGGTGGAATAATAAGAAAGAGGGGGGATTTGTTATGGCAAGATGGAATGCCATAGTGAACTAGTCATATGTCCATTGTCTCTATTGAGATTGTTTGGATGTTTATATATCTCTAGAGATTCCGTATACTTTCTAGGGAAGTAAGCCCTAGTTTTGTTTAGTACTTGGGTTTGGTCAAACATAATTTTGTGACCAGTTTCCAAATGGTGTTCTGCTAATGCCGATTGTGAGTAATGTTTTAGACGTACTGCTGAGTGATGTTCTTTTAGTCGTATGCTTATCATTCTACCAGTTTCACCTATGTATACTTTACCGCATGAACAAGGTATTTTGTACACTCCTGGTGTGTCTAATGGCGGTCTTTTGTCTTTTGGATTGTTAAGAATCTGTCCTATTTTATTCGGTGGTTTGTAGACCGTTTGTATGTTGTGTTTGTTCAAGATTCTGCCAATCTTATCTGTGACACCTTTTATGTATGGGAGGTAAGTGGTTCGTTTCTTTAAGTTTGTTGTTTGTTCTGGTGCTGGTGTATTTTGAGTGGTGGTAGAGAGTTTATTTTAATGTTTTTTAATTACTTTGTTTATTTGTTGCAGTGTGTAGCCATTTTGTTGTAGAGTGTTATTTAATTCTTTGAGTTTGTTTTGAATGCTGTCTTTGTCGCATATAGTAAATGCTCTATACATCAACGAGTTTATTACAGCTTGTTTTTGGGCTGGGTGATGATGTGATGTTGCGTGTAAATATCGATTGGTGTGGGTAGGTTTTCTATAGATTTGGTGGCCTAAAGAGATCTATCTTTCTAAAATCAAAAACATCAAAATTCAACCTAATGACATCTTAGTCAGTTTTGATATTGTGTCTCTGTTCACGCGAAGGTACCAATTTATGACACCATTAACATAATTAAATCTTTAGGTCAACTATTATCCGACCTTATATCATTGGTAGAACATTGTCTGACCACAACCTATTTCACCTACAATAACCAATTCTATAAACAAATCACAGGTGCAGCTATGGGATCACCGATATCTCCAATCATAGCAAACATATTTATGGAACACTTCGAATCCCAGGCCATCAAAAAAGCCCTACTAAAGCCACAAACATGGTACCGGTACGTAGATGACACCTTTGTTATTTGGCAACATGGGGAGAAAGAACTCTATAACTTTTTAGACTTTCTCAATTAACAACACCCAAACATTACTTTCACATTAGAAACAGAACAACATGGTAAACTTCCATTTTTAGATGTTCTGGTTACAAGAAAGCCAGGCGGCTTTTTAGGCCACCAAATCTATAGAAAACCTACCCTTTTTTTATTGTATTTCTTATTTTATTTTTTTTTATTGTAGTTTTTTTTTATTTTTTTTTATTTTTTTTTTGTATAATGACATTTCTCGCCTTAGCCTTCAGATCTACATCACGATTTTTGAGATTTAATTCCGTATCTTTAATATACTCATGAATCAGTTTTTCTTTTTTAAAACTCAGAGGAAGACAGACTTTCTCACCGAGTTGCAGAATATTAGAAACCTGTTCTGAGATATTATTTCCAGAAATGTTCATGAACCATTTTTTTCACAATTATCACACTATATTCAACCATTTAAAAATTAATAATACAACTATTAAACCTGCGTATCGCAATTTAAACCAGGTGTCGATATTCATTAAACCACATAAAGATTCTGTCCCTTTTAATAAACATAAAAATGTGGTTTATTGTATTTCCTGGCAACAATGTTCATCCTCGTATGTTGGTCAAACTAAAAGACAATTGTCAACCAGAATAAAAGAACATATTACTTATACAGGGTGCGGCGCCAAAATCCGGACAAATTATATATGTTTTTCTAAATATGTTTTATTGCTACAATGAAAAGATTTACAAAACTTGTTTAGCTCCATTGTTTGTAAGGCCATAAATAATATATTCACTCAATATATCCCCCGCTTGCTTGAATGATCGCCTCCATTCTCGGTCTGAATCGTGCGCAGGCACGCTTTAATGCGTCACGGTCCATATCGGTGAACGCCGATACAATAGCGGCTCTCAATGATGCGACGTTTGGATGTCTGGACTTGTTCGTGACCCTTTCAACCACGCCCCATACGTAGAAGTCCAAAGGATTCAAATCTGGGCTGTTTGGAGGC
>NW_018020811.1:105509-107130 GCF_002006095.1 Pseudomyrmex gracilis | reverse complement strand
CCCCTTGCCTCTCACTATCGGGGTGCTTTATTTACGTGAGTCCCCTTGCCTCTCACTATCGGAGTGCTTTATTTAGTTAATTTGTAACTTCAAACAGTTAATTCGCTAAGTGTACTACTTAGCGAATTAACTGTTCAAAATTCCGTCCATTTTCTTGAATGCATAGGTCGATACCATCATGAATATGATGTTAATGATAATCGTGTTATAACCCCACCAACTCTCGTGTACAAAATTTGGTGAAAATCGATTGACCTTCAGACATTCATAGTTATGCGCGACTAGTTCGTATGTAGCTTTTCCGCTAGGTTGCTATGAACATGACTATCATCCTGCAATCATAAAGCAGACGTGAATGCTTAAATAGCAACAATATCTCTGCTTATTTGTATTTGTTGAGAGAGAGAGAGAGAGAGAGAGAGAGAGAGAGAAAAATCAATACTTTTAGAACTCAGATAATTTCTTATCTTTAATATGACAGCCTACCCACCAAACGAAATCGTGGACATGATCAAAATATTGGGGGAATGTAGGAATAATTTTTCGAGAGCTGAACGTCTGTATGCTCAACGTTATCTCGAGAGAAGGCATCCAACTAGGGTAACTATTAAAACCCTTACGCAGAGAGCAAGTGATGGGTCTATGGTTCGCCGATCACGACATCATGAATATGATGTTAATGATAATCGTGTTATAACCATTTTAGCGAAAATTTATCTCGATCGTCATATTAACACTCGTCAAATCGAAAGAGAAATTGGCATACCTCAGCNAACAGTTGCGAGAATATTAAAGGCGAGAAAATTTCATGCATATCACATAACGTTGACACAACATTTGAATTTTAATGATTACTTACTTCGTGTAAATTTTTGTGAATGGGCTTTGCAAATGATCCAACAAGATGAAAACTTTTTCCGGTACGTACTCTTTTCGAATGAGGCAACTTTCAGTAGCAATGGAACTGTAAATAGACATAATTGTCACTACTGGTCCGATGTAAATCCTTATTGGTTTNGTTCAACTAATTTCCAAAATCGTTGGTCTTTAATGGTCTGGTGTGGCATCGTAAATGGCTTTAATAGGTCCTTATTTTTTTGAAGAAAACGTTAACGGACAAAACTTTGTGCAGTTTCTTCGAGACGATTTACCGCAACTATTGAAAGACGTTGATTTATTCACCGGAGAACGGATGTGGCTTCAATTGGATGGTGCGCCAGCACATTATTCAAATATTGTAAGAAATTATTTGAATAACCGATACAATGGTAGGATTGGGAAATCGGGCGCAGTCGCGTGGCCTCTTTGTTCGCCAGATTTAACTTCTCCCGATTTTTTCCTGTGGGAAAGGAGAATATGAAGGAACGTATTCGGACTGCTTGTGCCGCAATATCTCAAGAAATTTTTTTGAGAACAGTCACATCATTTAGAAGGCATATCGACCTATGCATTTAAGAAAATGGACGGAATTTTGAACACTTAATTCGCTAAGTGTACTACTTAGCGAATTAACTGTTTGAAGTTACAAATTAACTAAATAAAGCACCCCGATAGTGAGAGGCAAAGGGACTCACGTAAATAAAGCACCCCGATAGTGAGAGGCAAGGGGACTCACGTAAAT
>NW_018020811.1:101165-105309 GCF_002006095.1 Pseudomyrmex gracilis | reverse complement strand
CAAAAACCCTCGTAAACTTAATTTGGTGCAAATCGGTTGATTAAAATTTTTGTCCGCCATCTTCGTTCGCCATCTTGAAAATTTTAAAACAGCCAAGGTTATATCTGAACGTAAAATTTTTCGCTTTTTCATTTTCCGGTGTCAAAAAGGGGGGTTTCCATTATAAAAAAACCACTTCCGGTTGAAGTAACCCACTTTCGGTCAAAATCAAAAGTTGAAAAGTACGCCATTTTGGTTCCCCCTCGAAACCCTACAACTTTTATATGAAACTTTTTTCGATTTCTGGTTACACAAACGAGTTATTGGAGGTGATAGATTCAGATGACTCACCCTGTATACTTTATATATATATATATATATATATATATATTTGCAATGTAGGTTTATATTGTATATATACAAGTAGTGTATATACAAAAAAGAGAAAGAATTTTAGTATTTTCATTTTTCTAAATATTTTTAAAATAAATTCCATAATTATTTTAACAAATTATTCATTAAAATTATTTGTTAAATCAAAACTTTTTAAAGTTACTTGATTTCTTAAATATTAATTATTTTAATAATATATACCCAACAAACATTTTGGTTACAAAATCATATCCATCTGTGTCCTCAGTAGAATATGGTTTGGTAACCATGTCTGTCAACATGTGAAATGTCAAAATGCGACCAAAATGATGACAGAGTCTGCCACAAGCAAAGCGAAGCCAAATTATCGCCAAAGTGAAGCCAAAATTTGGAATAGGTTTAGTCATCGTCTGTTGGCGCCAAATTGCAAACAGTCCGCACGTATACACGAACAGACTTGCTTGGCGTTTGATGGCAATCTGTCGTCAATGCGTTTAACAGACCCGAATTTTGTCGTAAACAGATTTCTGGTACGGTTTTGCGGACTGTTTGGTCATAGTATTGCTAAAAACAGATCTGCTTGCAATCGACCATCTATTTGTTGTTAATTTTACTGATATATATGGAATCGTTTTGACCGCAATACTCTCATGCATCTATCAACAGAGTTGTTGCGTTTTTTCTTTCTGTGTGTTAACAGTTTTGGCAGTATTTCCGTATTGTAGCATTTCTAAACAGTTTCTGTTGCCAAGGTCTGCGCCAAAATTGTCAAAAACAGAAATTGTTTGCTGGGTACATATATCGTTCTATTTTTTCTGTTTGTTCTTCTTATTTTTTTTACATTTTACTTACATAAATTTGTTTTTACATATTTATACTTCCAGTTCTCTACTCTACTAAAGAGTAGAAAGAGAGAGCAAAGGTAAAATAAAGTGAGAGAGAAGTTCAGATAGCGTTACCATATAAACTAGCCAACGTCGCGCGTGCGCGCTATTGTTAGCTTTACTGACATCAAAGATACCGACTAGGAATTTTGCTACTGTATATACTGTGCCAGTACTAAATCTCTATACTTCATAGCTATAGATTCCAAGTTTTGGCAGTAAATATCGTAATGCAGCCACGATATAAAATAGAAAGTATAAAAGAATCGTGTCATTAGGTAGACGTTACTGTGTGTGAAAAGTCAAAATCCACATGAAGGTTCGCTTTTCATCTAAAAACTTTGACGATTTATAGTTGAATGCTTTGGAAAGTTTTCATAGCAGAAATGAAATTTGGACAACAAAAGAACAATTTGCTGGGCTTATTAATTTTTAAAAATATTCAATGCAAAAATTTTGGCGCGGTTTTACCGAAAACTTCCGACGTGTCCTACTCGCGCACAGGAGCTATTTGCGATGTAGTTTATATTTCACATGTGCCATACCGACTACAAAAAACAAACCAATCAGCATTGTATTATACTATTGTAGAGAGATGTGTCTATGTGTATATAAAAAAAAGATTTATACTTTAATTGATTAATATTTGTTTACTATTAGATTAAAAAACACATAGAGAGAAAGCAATAACGAGCTAACACCCGATGTTCGGGTAACATTTCTCCTTAATTCAAAGATTTTTAAAAAATATTAACAAACGTTTCGATCTAGTATGGGATCTTCTTCAGTGTTTGACTAAAACAATTACAAAGAAAACATGATTTATTCGAGACGATCATGAAGAATACGGATACAGAAAAGATACGCTACAAACATATTCCGTTTGAGGAAAAGAGAAGCGGAAGTTATTTAGATATACGAGCATTAAACATATAATAGAAAAGATATTTAGAAATATAATAGTTGTTAATAGTATTTGATTGATTGTATATGTGCTCACAATATTATTTGTAGTATTTTATTTTTTAATATTAGAAAACGAGAAAATACTTTGTAATGCTATAAAAGTAATACTTTAAAATACTTTGTATAAAAATGCTTCAAAAAAAAATTTCTGTGGGTAACTTTAATAAAATGTTACTAAGTAGCTATTACACACACGCGCGCGCGCGCGCACACGCACACGCACACGCACACGCACACGCACACGCACACGCACACGCACATACGTCAAACATATGTATGTGCTGTGACGTTTTTCAAAGCTGTTTTGATATATTTTTTTTTTTTAATATAAGGGTGTTGTTAATGGCTGTTGAAGCGAACACAGAAGACGATGAGAATATTGTTAAGTGAGTTTTATTGAATGTAAAGCTTTCGACCTTTGTATCAGGTCTCTTTCAATACAATTCTACAAAATTTGAATGATTCTACAGAACAGAAATTTCATTATATAGAAAAACACTGTAATAAAAAAAGTTGATTAAAAACTTACAAAATAATACAGTAATGGTCATCGCAACGTGTCGCCTAGAGTGTTCAATATCGCAGGAACAGGCCCCGACGATCTCTAAACAGTGTAGTGAAGCGACTGAAGACATCGAACAAATGTGTGTCGATTTTAAATAGAAGTCAAAGCCGCAAACGACAGTTACAGGGCACATTTCAATCAACATGTATTATCGACAAAAGGTAAATAAGATTTGTCGAGATTTTTGGTGTCGCTCTGCAAATTGAGACTGTGGATTTGACTTCTTATGTGCAGCGTTTCCGATATCAGACGTATATTGTAAGATCTCTTGCTATCTAAAATCTTTACTCTATCCCATTCGAAATCATGAGAATATTGTATTCTGTGGTCAGTAATCACAGATCTTTGAGAAGAGTTTCTGTTAATATGGTTTTTATGTTCTTTTATTCTCACTTGCAACATTCTGCCAGTTTGTCCAACATATGATGCATCACAATTACGGCAATTAATTTTATATACGACAGAAGGACATGTAGATGGAGGTAGAGGATCCTTGAGAACATTGATGAATTTAGCCAATTTGTCAATGCTATAAAAAGCTGAACAAGTATTAGAGTCTTTAGGAAATATTTTTTAAAATTTTTCAGAAAAATTATTTATATAAGGCATCACAAACCAACGACGCTGTGTATCATTAGACGTGTTGTTAGACAAGAATCTTCTTAAGTCATTATTTTTAGAAAAATTGTATTTTAATCTCTGTATAAAAATGTCATAGATAAGTCACGAGGATAATTATTGTCAATTAAAATGTTAAAAATCAAGTTCAAAATTCTTAGAATGAAACTTAGGGTGTGATAAAAAGAAGGCTCTATCCACGAAGCTGATGACAGTGCCTCTTTTTTGGTAGATAGGATGGTTAAAAAAATAATTAAGATATCTGCCTGAAAACGTTGGTTTATGATACCAGTCATGTATAAGTCTGTTATTATTTTTGATAATTGTAATGTCCAGAAAGTTTAGTCAATCACCACCAACTTCTATGGTGAATTGAAGTCGAGGGTGATATGAATTGTAACGGTGTAAAACAATATCAAATTAATCTCTAGGAACCATAAGGGTTATGTCATCGACGTATCTGACATGTAGAGGAGGAATAAAAGATAGAAAACCAATGATAGAGATAGTTCGAGATCCTGCATGACAATGTCAGCTAGGATCAGAGAGAGAGAAGAGCCCATGGATGCACCAAAACTAGTAGATTCGTTTCGATATTCTCGCGTCGCTCCGCCCGAAACGAAAGTTCAAGGACGGAACATGGACGGAAGTCCGCGAGTACACAACGTCTACACAGTTTGTCCGGAAAGTTCCCGGACTGATTTTTTCTAGCGCGGGTAAGCGGCGCTATCGAGCGGTCAACGCTGGAACTACTTAGTAT
>NW_018020811.1:95387-100470 GCF_002006095.1 Pseudomyrmex gracilis | reverse complement strand
CTACCTTGAAGTGTAAACTTGTTTAATAAACCATATCTTTCATTTTCGATTTTTAATTCACGTAGTCCGGGAACTTTCCGGACAAACTGTGTATTCAGCAACAGGATAGAAAAAATATAAACCGAGCAAGCCGCTGCGTCAAACCGACGGATACTTGGTAAAAATGTAGGCGCCAGACACGTTACCGTGTCAAAATTCTGCGTCGCTTGACACAACAAGCCGACTAGCTCTTTTGAGAACGGAGAAGGGCTGAGTTTAACAATTAGATAAGTTAGGTTTGGTTTGATTTGGTAACGGCTAGGGTGCCATCAGTGCCCATACGCCATTCTACTAGTTTTTATTTATTTTTGAACGGGATTACACCCGAATTAATTTTTGGCTCGATTTAGTTCGCCGATCAACCGATAAACTCGGTTGAAGAGGACCGGCCCGGAAAGAATCTTTAGGTGATAAGCAAATTCAAACTCAAGACCTCCGGGTTCGCAGCCCCTGCACTCAGGCCGCGAGACCACTGGGCCGGTCTTAACAATTAAATAGTTTAGGCTGTCCCGAGTATGTCAAAGTCGCAATAAAATCAATTAGGAAATAATTATAAAGTGAACCATTTATTTACGGCTCGCGATTTCGGGGCAACTAATACAATATTGGTAGAAATTCCAAAAAATAAAATAAATAAAATAAAACAAAATAAAATAAAGTATAATACAGAGAAAAAGAAGAATAAATGATAGTAACGACATAAATTGCAAACACGTACATTAAAGCGCGGAGTATAATCTAACAATTAATGGAAGGTCAACAGACAAAATAACATGTACCAAATTTACCACGATGATCTCGCGAGATTTAACAGAAACCACAATATCGAGAATCGCTAATCGTAAGCGCTATAAGCTCGCCCGATAGATTAGAAAAAAGCACACAAGCAAAGAGTACTGCGCTACAGACAAGTAAGCTGGCAGAGTGGCGATTGCTCTAATGCAAAAGAATGCAACTAATACTTCCAGAGCGAAGCAGCAATGCAATACAGCAGAGACGTGCGATCAGACGGAATATTAATAACGTAATTTACGTGATTCTGCCTCGTTCAAATTCACGCCGAGCTTATCTATGGCGCAAAGATTTCGATCCAATGTTAACTCTGGATCTAGTCAGGTCGATGTGCCAAGCACGCGCGCTGGCAGAGATAGTGATATACACTCACCCGAGGACAAATATTATTAAAGAAAGCGTTCGCGAAGTTGGAAGAGCTTTTGCGATTAATATTCCTGAAAAGAGTTCCTCGGATTTTTTATCCGTCAATGCCGTGATGATACGATAAGCTTTTGGCACGATAGCCAATACGGTACAAGAATTCTCTTACACAGCCCGACAAAGCATACGCGGAATAACGTGACCGTAGGTTGAAATTCTACTCACAGATATAGTCACAATGCTTGTCACCGCAGTTAACTATCAAATCGTAAAACCGGCGCAAAAGACGCCAATCTGACACCGACGTCTCGCTCTTATAACTCTTCCGAGTCGCACGCACTTTTTCCGAATCAAATTTCTTGGAAGATCCACGCTAGTTTTAGTCAAAATAGAAAGAGAGCAATGTTCAATTAGACACAGTGCAATTGGACACGTTGCAATTGGACTCAGAAAGATGCGTACCGTTCATTTAGACATCGTTTAAATGCGCACCGTTTACTTGGACATCGTAAAAAATGCGCACCGTTCAGTTGGACATCGTTTATTTGCACACTGTTCATTTGCGCACCGTTTATTTGCTATTGAGAGCGGCCCAGTGGTCTCGCGGCCTGAGTGCAGGGGCTGCGAACCTGGAGGTCCCGAGTTCAAATCCGCTCACCACCTAAGGATTTTTTCCGGGCCGGTCCCTTTCAACCGAGTTTATCGGTTAATTGGCGAACTGAATCGGGCTTCCAAAAAATTAATTCGGGTGTAATCCCGAATTAATTTCCCTCCCACAAGGCGATCGTAGTCATACCATATTGAGCACGAGCCCGACATAGATGGGCACGCCCACTGTGAAAAGACGGCCGTGTATCGCGTGGTAGTAGGTAAAAACTGCACCATCCCCCCCCCCCACATTCGTTCTGAGAATGTACATCGATAGACTGGCGTTTGCTCCTCTCTCGAAGGGGCGTGAGCCACATAAGCAAAGAAAGAAAGAAAGAACCGTTTATTTGCTGCACACTGTGCAGAAAAACACCACTTATCTAGTAACTGTGCAGTTGTACACCGTACTGCGCAGGCGCATCCGAAGGTCCCGGCGCAAGACCATATATATAATACTTCTATATTGCTAGTCGCGTATCTTCGCAATGAGAGGCACAAGGTCCGAGAAAGAAAGACGCACGAAGTCCAAATATAGGCATAGATAGTCGAGCGTCATTATGCGCAGGCGCGTCTACTAAGCGAGTGCGAGCGAGACAAAGCATTGGAAAGTGAGAGAAAGAACGCGAGAAAGAGAAATGCCCAAGCGTGCTTGAATGTTCACTGCATGCGCACAAAGCAGCTGGACCTTGCGCGAGAGAGAGGCTACTATATTGTCTGCACCGTAACATTTGGGCTTCAGGTCGGCACCGTACTAGCAATATAGAAGTATTACATATATAAGCAAGACGCGCAGACTTAGCGAGAGACCAACGAGGGTAGGAAGGCGAAAAGGAGGGGCGGAGCCCCTCTCCCTGTGGCGCAGCCCTCCGTCTATACGCTACACAGTGTAAAAGACTGGGCTTCTGCACTGCGCATCCTTCAGATGCGCATGCGCAGTACGGTGTACAACTGCAGTTACTAGATAAGTGGTGTCCTTCTGCACAGTGTGCAAATAAACGGTGCGCAAATAAACAGTGTGCAAATAAACAGTGTGCAAATAAACGATGTCTAACTGAATGGTGTGCTTTCGAACAGTGTCTAAGAGAACGGTGTCTAAGTGAATGTTACTCCAAAATAGATGCTACAGTCTCAATGGTATAGTGAGCGTTACGATAGATGGTTATTTATTACAAAATATCTGGAAAATAACGACAATCAGCTGAACGGCGCAGCAATTAGCTACGAGGCGGTACGATAAAATGTTCCTAGTAACGACAATCAGCTGAAGCGCCGTGTGAGAAACGGCGCTTGTTACGATAATTACTACAGCGTCGACACGATACTCTGAGTACGAAAGCACTAATCACTCAAAATGCTACGATAGCAATACGATGTTATAGCGGTGCGATATCAACACAATGCAAAGGCAAGGGCCGTTGCAAACAATATGATACACCAACAAACACATAAAACACTCAATTTAAACCCAAAATTGCTGCTTGGCGTGTTACCGCATCTCTAGGGCTCAAGTACTTAATAAAGCACTACTGTCTAAATGCACTTAAACCTACGAATTATTACCACAAAGCCCCGTGAGGCCCGATTTTATCCGCTGCCGAAAACTCTCAAAAAGATGGCGCTAAGTGTGTTTTGCATTAAATATTTTTTAACTTTAGTAAGCCCAGCAAATTGTTTCTTTATTGTCCACACTTTTTGGTGGAAACTTTCCGAAGTATGTAGCTATGAATTATCAGATTGTTTGAATAAAAAGAAACTTTTGAACGAAACTTCGTGTGAGTTTCGATTACTTTTCACAAAAGCGAAGTCTAACTAATGACATGATTATTTTATACTTTCTATTTTATACTGTATTCCAGTAAAAGAATGTACAAAATTGTACTCGGTGTTTGATATCACTCTTTTTGTAACGTGGATTTTGTAAGAGAAACTTTTGTAGTATAGTAAAAATAAATTGTATAAAATTAGTATTAGATGAAGTTTTTTACTTTAAGTCACTTCAATGTTGCGCGTGTATTTGGCGCCTTTTTTACCTTTTTTTTAAAAAATAGTTTTTTTTTTAAAGATTGTTTTACAATAACGACTATGTGACAAAACAAGATTCGTCTCCAGAGAACGGTTAAGAAGGCCCGGTTTCGTATGCGACAAGTTAACGTCGAAGATTTCTTTCTGAATGTAACATTTCAGAACACAATGTCGTAACACTAATCAGAAAATTGAAAAGATGTTTTGCGTACAGACGGCGTCAAAAATTTGCGGTTTAGGCGCGGGGATCAGAGGACAAGCGGGGCGGTTGTTCGTAGCGCCAGCGAGTGCCGTAAGAACTAAATAGTAGCAATTGATTGTTTGCAACTACGTCGTGTCGATAATGTAACTACTCTCCTTTTCAATTTTCTTCTCAAAACGTAAAACTATTGGCCATTTACTAAATATCTAACGTTAACAACTAACATGTATATGTATATATGTGTGTAATAAAAAAAAGTATAATGTCTCCGGTATATGGAAATACGTATATTGTAAAAGTCTTGTTTGAAAAGTTATATACTATATAAAAGTTATATGGCTATTATATATAGCCACTAAATATATAAATACAATTATTGTATATTAGATTATTATTATATTATATTATATCTATATATTTTGTGTATACAATTATATATATGTAGAAATAGAAACAAATTAAAAAATAAATAGGGCAAACAGTGCATAAGTAAGAAGAAAAAGATTATAACAAATAGTCATATGCCAAAAGTTGAATAAGCTTATGTCAAAATTAATATATCATATGTATATAATTATTTTTATATATTATCAAATTGTTTCACCGTCATATTTTTATATGAATAAATTCTATTAATTTTGACATAAACTTATTCAACTTTCGGCATATATCTATTTGTTATAATCTTTTTCTTCTTACTTATGCACTGTTTGCCTTATTCATTTCTAATGTGTTGTTATTTCTACTGTGACGTTTTTCGCGGTGGTAACGTAATTCTCGCGCCGCTCCCCCGCAAACGGAGATTACTTCCCGGGACTTAGGTGAGCGTCCGCGAGAGGACAACGCCTAATCACTGGCAGGACAGAAAAGATGGCCCGAAACGAGCACCGCCTGGTCGAGTCGACGAATACTTGGGTGTCGTTTTGGGCGCCAGACGCTAGTCGGCACGACGGGTGATACTCTATTGACCACAGTACGATTTGACACCGCTCGATTCGACACAGATTTATTCGACAC
>NW_018020811.1:79439-94918 GCF_002006095.1 Pseudomyrmex gracilis | reverse complement strand
GGTGTCGAATAATTTCGTGTCGAATCGTACGGTGTCGAATAATTTCGTGTCGAATCGTACGGTGTCGAATAAATCTGTGTTCAATAATTTGGTGTCGAATCGATCGGTGTCGAATCGTACTGTGGTCAAACGGAACACGCCCGGCACGACGGGCCGACTAGCTCTTTTGGGAACGGAGAGGGGCGGGGTTTAGCAAAAATTCGGAATACAGGCTGTCCTTTGACCTCGCGATAGGAAGCTCAAAGAAAGGAAAGAGAGTGGTAATTAATCGGCACGAATTGATAATTAATTGACAGTTTATTACGCGTGTAAGAGGGCAGAAATAATATAAAAGAAATAATATAAGAAATAGTAGAAAGAAAAGATTGGTGACAAAATGATATAAAAGCAAAGATAACAGGAGTGATAATAAAGAAAAGAAATATATGAGAAATACAAAAAAATAGAGGTAAATAAGCTACGGCGGTAGCATCCGAAAATAATACAAACAAAAAAAGAAGACACGGAGTCCACGACGACTTACAAGAATTAACAAACCGTGTCACGCAAGTTAACGAGACAAATTAATGAATTGAAACGACACCGCAAAAGTACTAGGCGCGATACGGTACTCGAGGATTCCAGCCGAAAGATAACAAGCGCAGGCACTAAAATATAGCAATCCCGGGGCGCAAAGCTAGAGGCAGGCTAAACAGCTAGAGGGTGCAAGCAGATGTGCAGGACAAATACTAAGCCGCAATAAAATAGCGTGCAGTCGCCTTTTTACAAGCCGTGGATCAACCCGGACTTACTTGTTACGTTGAGGATCGCAATTTGGTCGACTGGCTCACTCTGCCGCGCAGCTTTCGCCGGTTTCGTGTCGCTAGGCCCAAAAGATTAAATTGAACCGATTTTTCAATCTCCGCGCATGCACTCGAAAGAAAATACTCGCGATACAGAGCGAAGGAGGTGCGACGTCGGAGTGACTTTTCCCGGTTGTTTATCACAAAATGATTAGAAACGCTCTTTATCTTGGCGTCAGGAAAATCGGCGACACGATACGTTACTCGACCGCGAATAATCCCGGACAACTTATACGCTCGAAAGGCGACACGCATTCACCGTACGCTCGCTAATAGTTCGGCGATAATTGTCCTGAAAATTCACCATCTGAAACTGTCGTTAATCCGCACGTTAATTCGGCACAATATTCATTACCGATCCACACACCGCTTCCGACTCGCACACACCTCACTCTAGCCGATTGCACGAGAAAAATCCGATTTCGTCTTGACGATTTCTTACCGCGGCGGCTGATTGCCGTCGGTAGACGCGATCCGACGGTACGCAAGCGATACGTTTCAACAATCACGGCACGCGCACACGAATACGCTCGCTAAACAAACAAAACAAAAAGAAATAGAAAAAGACGGACACAAATAACGCGAATTGGCTACTTGGCGCCGGATCGCCACTCCAGGGCTTGACTTAGGTTCGCGAAATTACAACGAAACATGCACTTAACCTACGAATCTACAACTACGGCCACGAAGCCCCGTGAAGCCCGATTCTGGCCGCTATCGAAAAACAATCGTAAATACGGTCAAGGATACGTCCTTGCCGTCACAAACCAAACGCGAAAAGCAAGCGACCAGCCTCGACACGAGGCCTGTGCAACGCGGATTCGTGGCTAACAGAACTAAAACGGGCACCTCACCGTCGTCGGTTGCTCTCCGGCATGTCCTGGTCTTCCCCGTCCGGACCGATTCGGTCAGCTCTCCTGGATTCGCCGGGGTCACCCTCTCGACAAAATTCCTTGGCCTCGAATCTCAACTCGCGGCACGGCAGACTATCTCGACGGCACGGCAGATTTGCGTACGTACGGGAGCCCGAAAATATACGTGTGTCTCGCACAGCTGTTCGCGACCAAGAGCAAGAAGATTTCGTTCGATAAGCGGTCGATACCCCAAGTAGCGCTAAGGTCGCGTGGGGTAGGTCGCGGGGCCAATCAGGTCGCAGGATTAGCGGCGCGGCTCGCAAGCTCGCTCGCAGGCGGCAGGATCAGCGGGCCGCGAAATTTGATCGCTCGCAGTGTCTATAACTAGTTTACAGCAGCATAAGTAAAGCAGCAAGCAGCGTGGCGGGATAGCAATCCAAGGGATGCAGCAATGAGATAAGCAGCGGGTCCTTGAAACCCTGCAGTAGGATGGCAGGAACACCGCACGTCTCTGCGTAGGCCGGCTCGTTGATGTTCATTCCGCCGTTCCGCCCGTTCCGCTCGGCTAAAGCGCCGAAGTTCCGCTGTGGCCTCTGTCTGCAGTCACCTACCCTGGCTCTCCACGTGACCGGGAAGTGAGACTTCGCGCCTCAGTTCCGCTCACTCTCTCTCTCTCTCGTACGGGTACCGCCGTTGTCCTTGACGAAAAGTCCCTCAATGTTTTCATGACGGTGAAGCGCCGCAATTACATAAAATACAAAAATAAAAATAAAAGACTAAGCAGATGCATGCAAGCCCTGGAGGATCTTGGCGCTCGTTTTTCAGCTCGTTTTCCCGGGCTCCCGCGAAATCTTTCAACTTTTGTGACGGGGAAAGAGCGGAGCGAATACCACGTCACACTACATATATATAATTGTATACACAAAATATATAGATATATCTACATAGCATCGTATATCCACATAGCATTGTAAGTAGCGCAAACGTTTCCTCAACGGGTTTTCCGAAACTTAGCAACGTTTCGTTAAAAGTCTCTCTAAAACGTCGTAGTAACGTAGCGGAAACGTCGAAATATCCGTTTTTTAAGTTTCGGTCCGATTTCGTCAAAACGTATGAGAAACGTTGTCCGATAAGTTGCAAAGTTTTTAATGTTTATATTTTTATAAACATTGTAAAATACATTTTTGAAATCATGCACTACTTCAGTAATCACTCCTTCCTGGAGAATGGTTAAGCAGACAAAACGTGCATGGTTGATTAATTGTATTTTACAATGTTTATAACAATTTAAACATTAAAAACTTTGCAACTTATCGAGCAACGTTTCTCATACGTTTCACCGAAATTGGCCCGAAACTTAAAAAGCAGACATTTCGACATTTCCGCTAAGTTACTACGACGTTTTAGAAACGTTTAACGAAACGTTGCTAAGTTTCGAAAAGCCCGTTGCAGAAACGTTTGCGCTACTTACAATGCTATGTGGGTAATATAATATAATAATAATCTACTATAATTATATATTTATTTAGTAGCTATATATAAATAGTATATAAGTTTTCAAACAAGACTTTTACAATATACGTTTTTTTAATACAACGGAGACATTATAATTTTATTTATTGGGTGGAAAAGTTCTGCGGATTTTATAATAGATGACACTAGTGTCAGAAAATAATTATCGCGTGTTGTTCAAATGTCAGTCTGCCGTACATATTTTGACAAGTCACACTACGATTGACATTTGGCAGAAGTGTTTGTTTTGGTCGGACGTGTACGGTATACAACTAAAATGAAAGATCAAAAATTGCATTTTCACCATATTTTGCTGTTTTTATTCCGTAAAGGATATAAAGCGGCGGACGCTAAGCAAGAAATATGCGCTATGTATGGTGCCTCGGCCTTAAGCGCAGACACATGCGAAAGATGGTTTGCTCGCTTCCGTTCCAGAGAATTTAACCTCCAAGATGCATGCTCTGGATGGCCAAATTCTGTTGACGACGACCAACTCCTGGCTACAGTGAAGAATGATCGACACTTAATGACTCGAGAGATTGCGAAGCGCTTCGGCATTCATCATACAACCGTCATGGATCGATTAAAAAAGCTTGGCATGGTGAAAAAGCGTGATGTATGAGTGCCGCACAAACTGAGCGAAAAGAACATCATGGATCGGATTTTAGTGTGTAAATCTCTCCTGAAACAAAACTCTCTAAACTCATTTCTGAAACGGATCATCACTGGACACAAGAAATGGGTTGTCTACAACAACATTAAGCGGCCAAAGTCGTGGTGCGGTCCGGGCGAGTCTTCACAAACGGTGGCAAAACCTAATTTGCATCCACAGAAAGTAAAGTTATGTATTTGGTGGGACTATAAAGAAGTGCTGTGGTTTGAGCTGCTCCCGCAGGGCCAAACAATAGATTCAAAGAAATACTGCGCTCAGCTCGACAAATTGCGCAAGGTAGTGCAAGAGAAGCGGCCAGAATTGTCGAATAGAAAAGGTGTGATTTTCCATCATGACAACGCTCGACCACATACTTCTTTAATCACGAAAAAAAATTGCAGAACTTTGGCTGGGAAATGATGCAGCACCCACAATATTCGTCGGACCTTACACCGTCTGATTATCACTTGTTTCGCTCGCTGCAAAACAATGTTGACGGTCATCAATTCGACTCAATGGAGGCCATCCGAAATCACCTCGTTGATTTTTTCGCCCACAAGTCCCAAGGGTTTTACGAGAGCGGTATCAAGGCCCTACTGAAACGGCAACAAGTTGTAGATCAAGACGGCCAACACATTGTGGACTAACTTAATTTTTATAAATGTCGATTTTGTGTTTAAATTTTATACTAAAAATCCGCAGAACTTTTCCACCAACCTAATATTACACACATATATACATATACATGTTAGTTGTTAACGTTAGATATTTAGTAAATGGCCAATAGTTTTACGTTTTGAGAAGAAAATTGAAAAGAAGAGTAGTTACATTATCGACACGACGTAGTTGCAAACAATCAATTGCTACTATTTAGTTCGTACGGCGCTCGCTGGCGCTACGAGCAACCGCCCTGGTTGCCCTCCGATCCCCGCGTCTACTCCGCGACTTTTTGATGCCGTCTGTACACCATTCGAGTAAGAGGAGGTAGATAGTGAGTATAAAGAAACGCGTGATTGCCAAATTCGTTACAATAAGTTCGGATAAATATATTACGTAATATCTGTTCCTGAGGAAAGATCAGATAAAGAAATAATATGTATTGACTTCTGAGAAAAATTATGAAAACGTGCTGTAGACATAAGCTATAAGAACAAGAAGACTTGGTTTCTACGACTTAAAAGGATGCTGAACCAGCTAAACAGCTGCTTTGCCGTTGTCCATTAGATGGTGCCTTCTATACAAGAAAAACTTCATATCTCTTTTCTTGTCTCTTGTTTGGTTCGTCCGTCTGATAGTGAAATAGATATGCACACGTACGCGACTGTCTGCTTGTGTGCGTATCTCTGTGTGCCTTTCTACTATCGCGTGTGCTTTATTAGAAGAACTAACTATTCTTGTAAACTAGACAATAAAATCTCATTCTGAAAGTTCCATTATATTCTTTCATGTCATCTGCTTCTCGGTCTAGTGTCTGCATATTTATACAATGCCTAGAAATTGTTTAAAAATAGAAAAATACGATCAAGTGATAGTAAGAAAATATAACTTTTGGTCTTTTTCAGTTTTCAGAGTGTTACAACAAAATTAGTTTTTTTACATTCTTTACTTTTGTAAAAGCGTTTTTGATTTAATACAGTAAATAATAAAGTTAGTTAAATCTACTAAAATGACGTATTCCGTCGATAAAATAGGACGGTTCAGCATTTTCTTAATTAATATACTCAGCTCAGATTACGCACGTTTTGTTTTAGTTGAAAATCTCGCATTGGCAAAGTAATGTAGTAAACTCACTAATAAATTTTGTTGCAACAAACAGACTCGTTTGTGTGTTGCTGGCAAGTTCAGATACATATCGTATCAGACATAATGTTCTTCTGAGAACATTGTTGATAGGATAATATCTGACACGCGTTTAACCCTCGGGGAACACACCTATTTTTTCAATCAAGAAGAACAATCTAGGTCAATTTGACCCTGTCCATTTTTTGAGATGCTACCATTTAAAATGCACTTATCCGATTGGCTTGGAAAAATTTTTGGATATATTTTGAACAGTTTGGAATATGCCTATATAGTTCTAAAGTGTCGTTAACATTATTAACATTGTAAAAAATATGTTAGAAAAAAGCAAAATTGAAGCACAATATTTTGATCAAAGTCGACGAACAGGGTCAACTTGACCCAGTGTGTTCTCCGAGGGTTAAACGAATCCGCTACGCTGTGTATAATACTTCTATTAGAAATGCTTTTATTAGAAATTTCTAAATTAATTTTGTCTGAATAGAAACGTCCTCTCCTCTGCTCCATGTACAAATAGTATTTATAAATCTACTTTTAGCCGTAAATCTAAATTCCTCATTTATTATAACTTGACAAACATTGATTTATATTAATACTATAAAATACTTTATTCAGTTGCGTTACTTACAGTCGCAGTAATAACCAAGATAAATTCGCGATCTCCGCTGTCGTAATCGACGGGCTTGCGTAAAAGTAGAGCAGTTCTATGCCCAGATTCTAAAGAAAATTTTCCTTGTTTATTTCCTTTTACAATAGCATAATGAACATCACTATTCGGTGTGTTCGGCTTATCGCTATCAAACGCGTGAATTCCGCGAAATATTGTCACACCTGCAATGTTATATTGAATTTAGACATACTGTATAATATCCTTTTACTTGTGATAAAACAAAGAATTTTTTTGTCATAATTTATATGATTTTTAATAAAATCTTGCAATACAATCTTTTGAGCCTAGTTATATGATCACAATTTCAATAACTTTATTTGTTATAAATTAAACAATTTTAATAATAAGTTAAATAAGGTATGTCCTCTAATTCGTTCTGGAAATTCCAAAAAGTGGATAAAGATAGGCAGTAAAAACCGTTTGCGGAATCGTATGCAATGAAAATGCTTATTTCAAAATATCCAAACGTTTCAGTTTATTTTTAAATCTTCAGTAAATCTAACACATGTGATCCCTTACGGAAAAAACGTTCAATTTTTATAAACGCTCTAAATTGAGCGTAAACTTTCAATATTCAGAGTTAACATTTGACTTTAAGCGTTAATGTTCAACAGTTCAATGTTAACGTTCACGATATGAAGATTAACCTTCAATTTGAGAGTAAGTTGTCAACTATATAACCATATAACGTTGAATGTTTAAACGTTAACCTTCAATTTGACAGTAAGTTGTCAACTGTACAATGTTAACGTTAAACGTTTAAGCGTTAACATTCAATGTTGAACGTAATCATCCGCTGTTGAGAGTAAACGTTCCATTATCACTAAAAACGCTTAAAATTTGAGTGTAACTATTTTTAGTTGAGCGTAATTCAATATTGAATAAAATTCATTGATAGGAAACACCAATAAGTGTGACGTTATACTGAATTAAATCACCAGTAACGGCTACAATCTAGATTTGATTTTTGAGGTGTTGAAAACGCATCTGAGAGATCTTTTCAGTGGTTCTGTCGGTAAGAAAAATGTTTGAAACGGATACTTGAATGAAGAGACTTTTAAGAAATTTTTCACCTTTCCATATGCCCAGTCAATGCCTTCTCTTGATGTAACTGATTTTGTGAGATCTAAAGCGGACATGTGTTTAGCATTTACTAATTCTAACACTTTATCTAGGTTCATCAAAGTACATAAGGACCCACTGTCACAGAACATGAAGTCGGATGTGGTTTATTATATTAAATGTAAAAATTGTCCGTCTTCCTATGGTGGCCAAACAAAAATAACACTTTTCTTTCGATTATCAGAATATAAAAACCACATCAAACGCAATTCAGCTCAAAGTAATTACTGACCATAGAATTGAATTTTTACATGAGTTTAAATGGAAAAACGTTAGAATTCTCGGTAAAGTACACTCCAGACGTTTAATTTCCGAGATGTTGTTCATTAAAAAACAAAAGTTGGGTTTGAATCTGCAGAACAACACTAAATTCCTGAATAATGTATACTTGCCTTTAGTTAATAGATTTGAGAAATTGTTATGTTCGCGCGCGACAGAGGCCTTGTTGTTTTGTTTCTTCTCTCTAATTTATCGTTTATGTTCAGCCACACGTGGCTCCCTAGACTTTCCGTTGTGTCAGTTGCACTCATGTTACCATATTTATTTGTGACTCGCTTTTATTTTTTGACAGTTATTTTTAGTTTGACATTTTTTTCATTTCTCTCTCTCTCTCTCTCTCTCTCTCTCTCTCACACACACACACACACACAGAAGTGTAAATCCGAACATGCAACCTCTACGCAATGCACCTTGAGTAATGCTAATGCCGGTAATTTTTTTTAATTTTCAAGCCCTATAACTCAAAAAGTACTTAATAAAAAAATATTTTGTTATAGTGTTTTGGAAAACTTTTGAAATAAGCTATACAAAACATGCAATAACAAATGGAGATCCTATTTAAAATTTCACCATGATCTTTATATAATCTTGCAGACTTTTACCTAGAATCAACTTCTTTTATCACCAGTATGTTTTTAAATCTTATAACTTTGTTTCTTACATATTTTTTTGCTAAAGTTGATCATTTTCGAGATTTTCTTAGCATTTTTGGACTTTTTTAAAACCTTGCGTATTTCGGTGAATGTAATGAGACATTTTGTTGGATCAGTAGCTATCTTTTTTCTCAATATACGACCTTCACATATCCCACATTGCATGTAATATTACGAAAATATCACAGTAAACTTATATTACATTTATGTACCATTATACTATCAAGAGGCACGGTAGTGCTTTGCGCCAAGTTCACGCGCAACGAAGTGGCGCTCGAACTGCCCGAGCACATCGTATCTCTTATATGCAAAATTTAGGTATTTAAAAGAGAGCGGATTTTCAACAGAGCAATGCTTCATTAACGACTGAATCGATCAATTTTGTTTTACAAGAAGAGTGTACACCCTGTGGGTCACCGATTTTGATGCAATTTTGCAGAATGGTAGTATGCATATAGAAATAACAAATGCTATTCGGAGACGATGCAACTTTCAAGCATTTGCGAGAAATCGCAGTTTGAATTTTCGCGTGCTACTTAAGTACAATTCGAAAAGAAAGTTTTTCGAAGTAGCGGCGTGGCGCAGCAAACTAAGCGCCGCGCTAGTAGTCCGCGGGTCGCATGTTCGCGCCTATGCTAGTTGTGTCTTTTTTTTTTGTGGTATCACACTGTTAGGATTATTATAAAAACAAATATAGAAAACATATATATAATATTATATTGAAAATATTTAATAATATGCAGAAAAATACATTTTGAAACTATTTTTATTGTTGTGTGCTTTTAATACAAACGAAACAATGCAAATAAAAGAAGTGTACATATATGTATTTACATTAACAGTAATGTATCATTGTTGCTCTGTAGTTTTACACATTGTAGGATGATAACAATCATAAAAGCAAGTAAAACATAATACTGTTGTGCACCAAGCACATTGTATAAAACTTACTTTTCCGCAAGAACATTTGTGTTTTATTATCGACGAAGGAAAACATATTTCGTTTACATTTAAAAATATGCATCGGCTCTAGCATCACAAGCAGTCCGAAGGTCTTCTTACAAGAAAACATATACAAAAAAAATTGATTTGAAAGGACGCAGTCCCTTTGTAGGTAGAAGCGAGGGGAAAAAACGGCAGTCATACGATATTATAAGTTTGAATACAGTTATATTTTTGTTTCTTCTTGTAAATATATATATGTATACTTCTTATATTTGCATTGTTTCGTTTTTATTAAAAGCACACAACAAAAAAATAATTTCAAAATGTATTTTTCTGCATATTATTAAATATTTTCAATATAATATTATATATATATTTTCTATATTTGTCTTTATAATAATCCTACCAGTGTGATACCACAAACAAAAAAAAAAGACAAAACTAGCATAGGCGCGAACATGCGACCCGCGGACTACTAGCGCGGCGCTTAGTCCGCTGCGCCACGCCGCCACTTCGAAAAACTTTCTTTTCGAATTGTACTTAAGTAGCACGCGAAAATTCAAACTGCGATTTCTCGCAAATGCTTGAGAGTTGCATCGTCTCCGAATAGCATTTGTTATTTCTATATGCATACTACCATTCTGCAAAATTGCATCAAAATCGATGACCCACAGGGTGTACACTCTCTTTGTTAGTCTTAATCGATTTATTCAGAATAATTTTAAAAAAAGTTCTTGCGTTTTTTTGTTCGTATCTTCTGATCGGAGCTATGCTACGATAAAGTTTTGAAGTATTAGAAATTACGTTTTTCAGATTCAGAAACGTCATTATCATGGTCGTCGTGGGACAAATTTGTGTGCATGTTCGTATAAGTTCCAACAGATGGCGTACATATACGAGGGCGTTGAAAAAAGAAAAAGATAGAAAGATAGGAAGTATGAGTTAAAGAAAGATAGAGAGAATCAAGAGGTAATGGTTCGCGTTATTTGCGCCGGCAACACCTCCGATAGTACCGCAGTGTTCACAATTTTGGCTTTTTTACATCATGCCAAAGCGGTGAACACTGTATTACCGATCGCTTTGACAATGTTCCACGCAGCGTAATGATTTCGCGCCGACACCACCTCGAATATAACTTTTTTTAATACACTGCTTTGAAACTTGGCATAAACTAACTACAAACTATAAACTTTAAATTTATGAAATAGAAAATTAATTCAGAGAGCGGAATAAACAATTTTTATTTAAAAAAAATCAGACTTTGGCAATATTTCCGACGCGGGACAGTCCATCGCGCATGATGGTTTTACACTGGCAACACTCCGATATAACTTTTTTTAATAAACTGTTTTGAAACTTGATATGAAATATGTTAGAGGTTTAAAATTCGTATCTTTCTTGTTTTTGGTTAAGTTGGTATGTCTTATTTCTAGTTAGTCAGTGTTCTCAGTTTTTAGTAACAAAAAGGAAAGTTGGGTTGGTGTCACTGGTCTTTTTCATTTTTCATTTTCTTGTCATATATATTTCTTTTGTACGTTACGTTTGTTGCTTCTTTTGTGTGTGTACAAGAAAGAGGAAATAAATAATTATTATTATTAAACATCAAAAAAAGTGATCTGTCTTACTCTTAACAATCCTCAAAGAAAGAACCTCAACAGGTTATAAGCCCAGAGTTTTGCTAACGCGCGGAAAAAGAAGAATTAGTCTGCCGCTCAGCCCACTGAGTGTAAAAATCATTCATGCAACAGTTAGTTCTTTTTTGTCTGCATCGTGTAACGAGCAATTATACTCAACTGCGTAGTAGTAATTCTTTGTGGAACGATTCACGAACAGTAAGAGTTTTATTGTGAAACAATCCGAGGATCTGAAGATAAAGCACAAGCAAGCGCGAGCGTCAAAATGGAAAGTTTAATGCAAGCACCGAAGTTTGCAGGGCAAAACTACCGACAATGGCGTTTTCAAATCATGTGTGCATTGCGTGCTAAAGGTCTCTCAGATGTGTTGAGAGAAGCCACAACAGGCAGTGAGCTAGTGGCAGGTTCAACGACAGATTTGAGTGAAAAATGGCTGCAACGTGATGCACAAGCAATGTACATCATAACCTCTTCTATGGACTTCGGACAAGTTGCTCTCATTGAAGGCTGTAAGTCAACACAGCAAATAATATGTAAGTTAGATTCGATTTATGATAAGAAAAGCGAAATGTCAAAAATGATGCTGCACGATCAGTTCGCTTCCTACAAGATGGCAACCAATGACTCAATGTCAATGCAAATTGCAAAAGTAGAAAATATTGCACAACAGTGAGAAACAGTAGAGAAACAATAAGTGAGATAGCTGTGATAACTAAAATACTTGGAAGTCTACCAGACAAGTATAGGTCGTTCAGGCAAGCATGGCTGTCAGTTGACAAAACAAGACAAACGGTAACAAATTTAACAGCTCGCTTACTTGATGAAGAAGCAAGCATAACAACAATTAACGAGGAAGGAACAGTTCTAGCTACTACCAAAGAAAATCCTGTAAAGAAAAAGGTTTTCAAATGCTTTAACTGCAAAAAAGGTCATTTTGCAAAAGATTGCAGAGCTCCAAAGGAAAACAAAGAAAAAGAGAAGAACAGAGACACGGAGAACAAAAATACAGCATTTACCTATATGGTGCCAAGCGACCTGGAAAACATGTGGATACTGGATAGTGGAGCATCAGCACACATGTGCTATAGAAAAGAATTCTTTACGGAATTCAATCAATGTAAAAAGTTATCCTAGGCAACAATAAAGAACTGTCAGTCAATGGAAAAGAAGCCATCTTAATAAATACTCTTATAAATACTCAGTGGATTAATTCAAGATTAACTGATGTATGGTATGTATCTAAGCTGAAGAAAAATTTATTCGCAGAAAGCATCTTAACCAAAACAAATATGAAGATCATCAAAGACGGTGATAGTGCAAAAGTTTATGAAAATAGAAAATTAGTGCTATGTGCAGTACGTACTGAAAATAATCTATATAAAGTGTTACTAAAAACTGTAAAAAATGAAGTAAATTTAGTAACAAGTGACATGAAAACATGGCATGAACGACTAGGACGCATGAATGTAAAAACGCTTCATGAAATGATCAACAAGAACTTAGTTGAAGGAGTGAAGGTGAACTCCTTTGACAAGTTTTTCTGTGAAGCCTGTGTGTACGGTAAGCAACACAGAATATCGTTCACTAAAACAGTAACAGGAAAAGTTGAAAGTGGAAATACGGTATATAGTGATCTGTGCGGACCGATGGAAGAGTTCAATCAGTTGCAGGTGCCAAATATTTCATAACTTTTACAGATGGTTACTCAAATTTTCGTGTTGTAAAGTTCTTGAAAAATAAAAATGATGCATTGAATGCATTCAAGGACTACATCAACATGGTTGAAAAGCAATTCAACATTAGAGTCAAGAAACTACACACCGACAATGGACTTGAATATTGTAATAAATATTTTCAAAATTACGCAGCAAATCATGGCATTCAACTAGAAACTACAGCTCCGTATACACCACAGCAAAATGGAAGGAGTAAAAGATCTAATCGCACAATAATGGAAAGTGCCAGATCAATGATGTGTGCAAAGAGACTTCCAAGATATTTGTGGGCAGAAGCAGTAAATACGGCTGTGTACTCAATCGCATTCCGTACAAAGGTCAGACCACTCCATATGAAAAATGGACAAAGAAGAAACCAACTCTTCTCCATGCCAAGGTCTTTGGTTTTCACAGCCTATTTACATTCTAAAGAAAGAAGGAAGAAGATAAAAAAAACAAGAGAATGATTTTTGTAGGCTATGAAGGGAATTCAAACAACTACAGGCTATTTGACGCTAAAACAAGGAAAGTTTTAGTCTCAAGAGACGTTATCTTTAAAGAAAATGAGACAAGTATTCCTGAAGAAGAAAATTACGATGGCGATAAAACAGAAAAAGAACAAGAAAACATTACTGAGGAACCAGAAAATATTGGTCAAGAAAAAACACAGGATATACTGGAGAAAGATAACGTCGAAAATCTAGAGAAAAACAGAAGTCAGTTATCAAACGAAAAACAATATAGATTAAGACCAAGAAGCAAGCTGAAGCTACCAGAGAAATATGAGGTCAATCTAACGGAATTTAAAGTACCACACACATATGAAGAAGTAGTGACGTGTGCTAAAAAAGAAAAGTGGAACAATTTCATTCAAGAGAAGTTAAAAGCTCATGAGTTAAACAAACCGTGGGAGCTTGTACTTTGCCCAGAGAAAACGAATATAGTAGGTTCAAAATATGGGTTTTCAAAGTTAAAGAAGATGGTAATGGATTACGCTTCAAGTCAAGTCTGCGCAAAAGGGTATTCCCACAAACGGAAGGTGTGGATTACCAAGAGACATTTGCTCCTACAGTTTGATATGACTCAATTCGAATTCTACTCTCTCTCTATTGCAGCTGACAAAAACTTTGAGATAGCTCAGTTTGATATAAAAACAGCTTTCTTATATGGCAAACTGGAAAAAATTATTTACATGTATTCTCCGCATTGCCTCTGGACTAGTGTATAAATTAAAAAAAAATCTATCTATGGACTAAGGCAAGCTCCAAAATGTTGGAATTTCAAGTTTAAAACTATATTTAAAAAATATGGTTTTAGACAGTCCAATGCAGATCAGTGTGTTTTCGCGTAGGACATGAAAGAAACACTCCAGTGTACCTGTTATGTAGACGACGGTTTACTGATGTCAAAAGATAAAAATACTTTACTTGCTATTATTAAAGATCTATTTATTGATTTTACCATGACATACAGTATAAATCCTACAAACTAAAGACATTGGTCTGCAGGAAGAAAGAATTTCAGAAAATAAAAATATTTCTATTTACCAAGAGGCATACATAAAACAAGTAAGAAGTAAATTCAAATTAGAAGATACCAAAACAGTAAGTATTCCAGCTGATCAAGATGTGTATCGCGAATTAAGCAAGAGTAAAGAAAATATGAAGGACGCTATTCCATACAGAGAAGCTGTTAGTTCCTTCATTTATTTAGCAACAGTGAGTCATCCAGATATAATGTATGCCGTAAGCATAGTCAGCAGATTTTTAAATTGCTACAGCAATATTCATTGGAATGCTGTAAAGAAAATCTTTAAATACTTAAAGGCACTTCAAGTTATTGCTTAATGTATTGTAGAAATAAAGATAGCGACATCAAAAGTTATTCCGATGCAGACTACGCTGGACGTCTTGACACAAGAAGATCAACAACAGGCTACGTACTGAAAAATGGTGCAGCGATTACCTGGAATAGTCAAAGACAACAAAGTGTAGCATTATCAACCATGGAAGCAGAGTTCATGGCAGCATGTGTTGCTACAAAAGAAGTCATATGGGTCAAGCAATTTCTTAGTGATTTAAACATTTGTTCCGATAGTCCATTAGTGTTATATGGACAATCTAAGTGCAATTAGCTTAATAAAGAACCAAGATTCTCATAAGCGCACCAAACATATAGAAGTCAGATATAACTTTATAAAAGTATCAAGCTAAAGACTTTGATATGTCATACGTCCCTACTGAGTTACAGATAAATGACATTTGTACCAAAGCTTTGCCTAGAAACAAGTTTGAAAAGTTTAGAGCCTTGTTAAGGTTACAAACTAACTAAACTAAAAACTTCTTTTTTTTAAAAAAACTTGTTTTTTTGTTTATGTTGTAAAAAACTTATTTTCTTTTCATTTATGTTGTATTTAAAAGTTTTTTTGCTAACAGGTAGATACTCATTTTGTGGGAGTGTTAGAGATATAAAATTCGTATCTCTTCTGTTTTTGGTTAAGTTAGTATGTCTTATTTCTAATTAGTCAGTGTTCCCAATTTTTAGTAACAAAAAGGAAAGTTGGGTTGGTGTCACTGCCCTTTTTTGTTCTTTATCTTCTTGTCACATACTATATATTTCGGTAAATGTACAGAATAGGGGAGCCCCCTCCGATCGGCTTCTTTTTCACATATGTTGTTAAGATTACCTTCCTGAGTAACAATATGAAGCTTTTAGCCGTCGCTCATTGTTTATAAAAAAGTTATAAACAGAAAAAGTTTCATGAATAAACCAATTTTCTCCGACACCGTGTACATTTCAGA
>NW_018020811.1:72196-79124 GCF_002006095.1 Pseudomyrmex gracilis | reverse complement strand
GTTAGGTTAGATTTTTTAGGGGGGGTGCAGGGGGGGCGCAGCCCTCCTTGCCTACATGTTTACAACACACAAAAAATGTATACAGTGTCGAGAAACGAGAGTTTAGTCATCAAACTTTTTTGGTTNATAACTTTTTTATAAACAATGAGTGACGGCTAAAACTTTTAGAAACGTACTCAGGAAGGTCATATTTACAATATATCAAAACGAGAAGCCGATCGGAGGGGGCTCCCCTATTCTGTACATTTACCTTAATCACAAAGAAAGTGGTCTTACTCTTAACAATCCTCAAGGAAAGAAACTCAACAAAATAAACTACAAACTATATATACTTTAAATTTATGATAGAAAAATAATTCAGAAAACGCATAAAGAACTTTGTTTTGTACTGGGCAACACCTCCGATATACACTGTGATGTGACACTTTTCGTGTCTGTCACAAGGTCATATTTTTGGCCGGCACGGGAGGAGGCGAGTTCGCGTCTTTTATGATGTAAGGAAGAGCAGCTTGTTAGGCCGCGTAGCGCGGGCGAGAGCGCCTAATTTTGCAAGAGCGCAAGGCACCTATGTGTTATACATGGCGAATATTTGATATGTTACGACGTATGTTAATTTATTGTTTTTATTATTTTCAGCTTCTTGTATAATGTTTAACTGCGTCTTGATTATCATTTTTGGTGCCGTGCAAGCCGCTTGGAGGCTGTTTTGCAATGTATTTCCAGGATGGAGAAAGAGAGAGAAAGAGAGCGCAGTTCACGGTGCGTAGCGTCGGCAGATGTAGAGAGAAGAGAAGAAAGAGAGAACCAGACAACGGCGCAAGGGCGTACGGATATTCTAAGCAAGGCGCTCGGCAAGAGTGTCGGCGGCGGATTAGAAAAAACGGGAGACGCTAGCATTCCGACTTCGTGAAAACCGGAGCGAAGCTCTCTATGGAGTTTTCGGTCCCGTGAGGCGGAGTGATACGCCGAAGGAAGCCTATCTCCACGGAAAATTGACGCAGAACGGGTCAGATGCGGCCAGAAAAGGGCCCAAGTCGACATGCTGCCGAGACGCACGTGGCCGCTGTCAATCATAGCGCCGCGAAGGAAAGAATATGATTGGCTCATTAGACAGGGCGAAGAACAGCGCACGGCGAGAAGAGCAATTGCCGAAGGAGCCGAATTAATTGTTGTGCGTGCCGTGAAGACGTGAGTTTCTCATCTCCTGCGAGTGCAGTACGTGTCTCGTACAGTGTTGTGTGCCGAAAGAGACCCGAGGAGGAACCAACAGAGAACACCCGATAAGCACCGGAGAATTGGTATCGTGGACACGAAATTCCAGCGGAGGTGACCGACAAGCGTAAGTGACTGTTCGCTCTTTCTCTCGCATAAAAGGCGTTATACAATTCAAGGATCGAGTCTGAGCGATTATCGCCAGCTCGATATCGTGCGTAATAATCGCCGCGAATTTTGCGATGTTGCCGAATATTATTGAAATTGTAAAAAAATTTATTAATTAGCTGCTTTCTCAGCAATCCGGGCGTGTATTGCTCGTTATTCGTGTTTGTTGTGTTTTCACTTTTTTTTTGCATCGTGCTCTGTGTGTGCCGACCTTGTTTGTTCGTGATCGCCTTTGTGACGCGTATGATCCGAAAATATTGAATAACCGATCATTAGATTGTGCCGAAAACCGACGCAAAGAATTGTAAACGGTCGCAAGAATTAATTGCCGACGGACCGCGCATCTAGTGTGCCGCTTATCTATCGCCGCGCTTACGGCAGCGCATTCCATCGTATAGATTACCTCGCGCGAACATCCGCGCGCGATAATAGAATAACATAGAAGGCGGACACATGAGAGCAAATAATCTTAATAATAGCAAACTACACCCGGAAAAATTAATTGCCGATCAGGGTCGCGTCACTCATGTAACGATTTGCCGTGTTTTTTCGTTGTATTTTTGTTCCTGTTTTTTTTATGTCACCTTGTGCGGCTGATATCCGGCTCATATAATGAAATTTTCTGTTATTACTATTAAATGAGCAAGTTTCTCTGCCCTTATTTAATAAACACTGCCTCCTAAGCCCACGCCTCTCCGTTATCTGAATAAAACTGAGCTGTCGAGTGACATTACCGTCACGTTGAAATTATTTGCCGGAATTCTTGTCGCAAATTGAGATTTTTGAGTTTGGCGTGTAAAAGCACGTCTGGCGCCCAACTATCGAATTTGGTGAGTACGAATTTAGTTTTTTGGTTGAACAAACGTGCCGAAGGTGTGCGGCACCTCCGCTACAAGATCCGAAAGCGAAGTGCCTGTCACAACACCTAGGACTCCTTTCACACGATCTTTTTTTACAAGACTTTAAAGTTACACGGTTTTTTAACACAATTTATGTACAATTATACGATTTTTTAGAAATAATTTATTCACAGTTACACGAGATACACAAGAGATAGTGCAGACAATGAAAGAGATTTTTTTCTAGTAAGCAAACGAATTCGTTGTAATTCTACAGTAGAAAGCGACAATGAGTAATGTCGATGTTAACAAAATTCTTTTTTTTCATTTTTTTCATTATGCATTAATTTGTTAACTAATTCCATTTATTATTTATATTAATTATTCCCATTTATTATATATATTATGTTCATTCAATAACAAATATATTATGTATCGTAATAATTAAATAAAATGCTTTAGTGAATGTGTGCATTATATGTTTTAAATTACTTTTTATATATTCTTTTGGGATAGTTTGCGTTGTTTAAAACAAATTTTATATTTTATTGCCATTTAAAAATTGCATGATATTTTACACGATTTTTTACACAATTTTCTTACTTGGTACGTTTTTACCGTGTAAAAAGAGTCTCAGTTTTTTTTTTTTTTTTTAATCAACTGTGAAACTTTGAAACTTCACTGAGAAAAAAATATTATTAACTCAACTAAATGCGTTTAGTTGTGTGTGTGTGTGTGGCAGTCAGTTTGTTATTTGAAATATTTATGTTTTTAATTCGAGTATATAGTGAGAAAAATAACAAATCTATAAGTTAAATCAACAATATTAGTAATAAACATATTTAATTTACTAAACCATGAATTGTTCTGTCAAACATAATATTTGGTAATTTCAAATAAAAAATACTGGTAAAATAACTAAATCACGCAATACTCAATTGCTTTAATTGAATTTAATCTGAATTTATTTGTACCAAATATTTAGTCGGTAAAACTGCAGAAAAGGGGAGCAGCTTCCGATGACCTTGAGCTTAGGATATATTGTCAANGTCGTGGCCCCGAGTAAGGTTCCGCAGGTTTTATCCGGCGGTCATTGTTTGTTTACAAGTTATTATAAAAAAATGTTTTACAAATTATCCCTTATTTTTCGACATCATGTACATTGAAAGAGTAAACATGTTGTTCCTATCGGAGCATTACATACCTACGTACGACCTTGACATNTTATATCAACATACGTCTTTGGTTTGATTTCCTCATTGACAACATGTATAGCTTGCCAGTTCGTGTCGAACCTTATGTAGAATTTTGCTAAGCATGGAAAGTGTATGCGTGGAAGAAGTGTGTTCCGCCCCCCCTGCGGGGGGGCTCCACTATCCAAAAACTAGACACATAGGTTTGGGTTGAACCTCGTTTTACGTGAGAAATGCATGCGTGGATGCAATGAAACTGCGATTACGTCGCTATATGATTTGTTTTGATTTCTTCGTTGCGATACACGTATATACCTATTTTTTTCACGAGGGGGGAGCAGGGAGGAGGGGCGAAGCCCCTCCACCTGCGGGAGGGCGCAGCCCCCCCTGCCTACACCCTTACAACATAAAAAAAATGTACATGATGTCAGGAAAACAAATTTCTTTATGAAACTTTTTTTGTTCATAACTTTTTTATAAACAATGACCGCTGGATAAAACCTGCGGAACCTTACTCGGGGCCACGACATTGACAATATATCCTAAGCTCAAAGTCATCGGAAACTGCTCCCCTTTTCTGCAGTTTTACCATTTAGTCTAATAAAAGTGCTTATTATTACAAGAAACAAAATATTGTGTTGTTCTACAACATACTTTAGAATCTTAGTTAAGTATAACTTATTTGATGCAAGAAAAAAATTGAGTCATAGTAATTTTAATATTTTTAAGAAAATAACCAATTGTATAAGTTGAATTATCAGTATTGGTTTTTTAGCAAACTACAAATTATTTTGTCTAATACAATGTATAATCATTCCAATTGAGGAACACACACACACACACACAATATTAAAAAGGTAGATTGAGCAGTGCTCAATTAATTTAATTCAATATTATTTTTATTTATTAAAACCAAATATTTTGTCTAATCAAATTACTTATTATTAGAAACTGACAAAGTATTGTGTTGTTTTAAAACATTAAACTTTTATTATTAAAATAGAATTTATTTGATGCGACAAAAAATTGAGTTATACTCATTAATATTTTGAAACAAGAACTAAATGTTATAAGTTATGCAACAATGCTATCGTTACAGCCGAGACCGAACATCCGTCCCGGCACAAAAACGGCGCTTAGCACCGAATAAAATTGTTAAACTGGCAGCGTGTATCAAATACACGCTGCATAGCGGCATGCGTGCCGCCCGCACCGCGCCTACGAATGACGACGTACCGCCCGCACCGCGCGCCTCACTGCACCAAGAAACACCAGCTGTTTACTTGCTTGCGCCGTGCGCCGCACCGCGCCACAAAGCGTCATACGGCGAAAACAATTTGTTTGTTTCCCCCGCATTCTGTTTCCCCGCTTCTTCCAATTTTGGCGACAAACATCCGGAGATGTGCCGGTATAAAAGCCAAAATGCACGGTGCTCAGATCTGCCCGATCTCCGAACCAAGCGAGAAGCATCTGGGGAAGCTCTTCCTCGGTCGGGAAAACCGACGAGCGACACGAGATTCGATTCCAATCCGCACCGGGAGAAATCACTCTTTCTCTCAGCCGGGCAAACCGGCATCCGTTCCACTCAGGGAAAATTTATTTTCTCTCCGACGGGTAAACCGGCATCCGCTCCGATCTCGGGGAATTTTTACAATTCTCCGCCGGATAAACCGGCATCCGTTCCGCTCAGGGAGAATTTATTTTCTCTCTTCCGGGTAAACCGATAGACGTAGAATATATAAACTGCGCGTTTGGCTGAAAAGATGTCTTCATGGTTGAGAGAGACAACATACTTTGAATAGTGACTCTTTCTCTGTCTATCAATGTTTGTGGTGGGATCAGGGCCTATTGTTTCATATCACCTAACCTGCCATCACCCCTTAATCTCTTTCACTCCTCTTCACCTCCACTATTTTTCTATCCCCACTTTCCATTACTATTCTATCAATCAGCGAAGACTTCTTTCTCCTCCACTACTTTGCTAGACAAAGATGAGGCTACTATTCAACATCAGCTGTCTCTCTCAACGTTGAAGACATTTTCTTAACATGGCAAAGGTAGGAAACGCGCAATCTATACATTCTACGTCCATAGATAAATCGACATCCGCTCCGATCCCGGAGAATTCTACAATTCTCCGTCTGAAAAACCGGCACCCGCTCCGCTCAGAGAGAATTTCACACTTTCTCTGCCAGGAAAACTGGCAACCGCCCCGCGAGGCCGAGAGCCCTGATACAGCGACCGACCCGAAGACCGGCCAGTGTGCCCAGTTTTGACTCTCTTACAGCACACTGCAGCAAGTGGAGGGGATACGCACACAGGCGAGCAGCCGTATACGTGCGCTCGACGCTTCGGCCGTCTTCGGGCGGTAGAAGAGAACAGAGATATGTCTACTGTATCTTTCTTTCGACATAGCTATAGCGTACGCGACTAGCGCGAGCGGCGAATATGGAGGTTTCGAATTTGAATCCTACTATCACCTTAGGATTTTTTCCGAGTTCTGATACCTTTCATCGAGGTAATCACGTAATCGGCAAACTAAATCAGGTCTCTGAGAAAGATTAATTCGAGTGAAATCTCGAATTAATTTCTCTTAGAAATGAATAAGAATAAGATCATACGAGCCGCTTTGCAGGATGTTATGCTGAAATGTTCTATTATATATATGTATACATATATATATGTTCACATGTACATTTTTACACGTGTTTTTATAATTAAAATTGAAACATTTCAGCATAACATCCTGCAAAGCGGCTCGTATGATCTTATTCTTATTCATTTCTTAGTTATTACTTCAAGAGAGCCTTAAATTTCTTTATTAATTGTTAATTTCTTTTTTTATAAGGCAAAGTGCCATCGCTTTTTTTATATATCATCATATTACTGTGAGGCATTTCGGCGGATAATTTTAATATTACTGTGATATTATATTAACATTACGGTAATATTTTTACTATATTACTATAGAGTGTAATATTGCAATGGAAAAACAATATTACAGTAATATTGCAGTAATATTGCAGTAATATTACGTGTTATGTGGGACATTCAAGTTGAGAGTTACGTTTAGTTGAACATACTTCAACGTACGTTTTAGTTGAACATACGAAATCACGTTCAACTTGACTGTTATTTTAAACGGTTTTTTGAACATTTACTCTCAAAAATTGAATGTTTTACGACGGTCTATAGTTGAGCGTTTTTTCTGTAAAGAATACACTCGAAAAACTTACCTTTTCAAAAAAAAGGTAAAAAAAAGGCGCCAAGTACACGCACAACACGTATCGTATTTTACTTTATTATATTAAATTGACTTAAATTAAAAATTTTAACTCAAATGTTTTTCTTCATTATTTATATAAAAAAAGTTTATTTCTTAGTACTATTTTATTTGTTACTACTATTTTATTATATACTACAAAACATTTCTTTTCTACAAAAGAAGTGATATCAAAATGTTGCACCAAGTAAACTTTTGTACGTTGTTATATTATTAACTCAAACTGTTTTCTT
>NW_018020811.1:66632-68531 GCF_002006095.1 Pseudomyrmex gracilis | reverse complement strand
TTTGACAATCAAAGCACTGTGCGTTGCGTATCTTTATTTGGTTTTACCAGAAATAAATCAAAACAAACTATTATTGGACAAATTATTATAATGCGAATGAATTGACATACCTAATAAAATCATGCATTATCCTTGCAATAAACATCTGAGCATTTATGATAATCGGATCCGCAATAGGTCCACTCTGCGTACTCATTCCTTCTATGACTGTTTTACAAACTTCAACTTTNATGCTTTCTTTGTCAAACAAGTCTATGAAAGGCACCAAATCGTCCTTGAAAATATTTTGACAATGTCTATATACTGTAAGTTTGAAACTATAAAACTAATTATAAAAAGAGAAATTGTTAAAAAAAAAAGATAAAACACAGAAAAAGAAAACACTTATTATGATAAGCACAGATTCAAATTCTTGCAAGCAACTATTTTCTTATCAATAAAATTCTAGAATAGTGGATAATAGTTTTTAAAAGTTTTGTTCGATCGTAGACGATCTATTATTTGCCAAAAAGTAAATTCAATTTGTATACCTATGCAAGCAACACAACATAGTACGAAAACAATAAACATAACCTAAGGCCAATATTACATTTGTCGTACAACAAAGATTTGAAATATGTTGATTAGCTATCAGATAAAGTTTTATAAAGAACTCTATTTGATAGCCAATCAATATACTTGAAATCTTTGTGGCACGACAAGTGTAATACTAGCCTAATACATATGATATTAGATGCGCAACTAAGTTCTCGCTGTTTTTTTTTTTAAATGCAACTTTATTGTGAAAAAATGGTTACAAATAAATCATTCAAAGTACTGCCCATCGGTAGCTACAACTTTTTCCCATTTTTCTAGCAGAGCTCGAATACCGTTACGGTAAAAGTGTTCGTCTTTTGAGGCTATCCACGAATCAAGCCATTTTTTGATGTCTTTATATGAGCGGAACTGTTGATCAACCAGACCATGTGCCATCGAACGGAACAAGTACTAATCGGACGGCGCAAAATCTGGGGAATATAGTGGGTAGAGTAGGACTTCCCATTTGAGTGTTTCCACGTAGGTTTCAACGGGTTTGGCAACATGAGGCTGAGCGTTGTCATGCAGTAGAATCACTTTTTCGTGCCTCTGCTCGTATTGTGGCCGTTTTTCGCGCAGTGCTCGGCTCAGTCGCATCAATTGAATTNGATNCCGTTCCCCAGTGATGGTTTCGTTCGGTTTCAACAGCTCATAATAAATAACACCGACCTGGTCCTACCAAATACACAGCATAACCTTCGCAGCGTGAATATTCGGCCGAGCCGACGACGTAGAAGTATGACCGGGCAGTCCCCACGATTTTCTTTTTTTTGGATTGCTGTAATGAATCCATTTTTCATCATCCGTCACAATGCGATAAAGAAAACCCTTTCTTTTTTGCCGCTGGAGCAGTTGTTCACAGGCGAATAAACGACGCTCAACGTCCCTTGGCTTCAAATCATAAGGAACCCAAGTTCCTTGCTTTTGAATCATTCCCAACGCATGCAATCGCTTGGAAATGGCTTGGAGGGTAACTCCTAATGCTGAAGCAAGCTGTTCTTGCGTTTGGCATGGATTTTCATCGAGCAATGCCTCCAATTCAGCGTCTTCGAAGGTTTTTGGCCTTCCTTCACGCGGACGGCCGTCAACATCAAAATCACCGTCTTTGAAGCGACGGAACCAATCACGGCACGTTGTTTCACTAGAGCAGCATCTCCGTAAACTTTTTGGAGCTCTCGATGCGCTTCAGCCGCCGTTTTCTTCGAATGAAATAAGAAAATCAACACTTCCCGCAAATGACGATTATTTGATACAAAATCAGACATTTTCACACAACCAAAAGTATATGACGCCAAAACAAAATCACTAACGTGTCAAAGCGGT
>NW_018020811.1:61425-65723 GCF_002006095.1 Pseudomyrmex gracilis | reverse complement strand
TCTCTCTCCCTCTCTCTCTCTCTCTCACTCTCTCTCTCTCTCTCTCTCTCTCTCTTTCTCTCTCTCTGACTCAGCAACTCACTCACTCACTCGCTCGTTTGATCGTCGCTCGCTTACTCGCTCTCTCTGTCTCATCACATATTACAGTTTTCCTCCTTTTCTATCGTTCGCGCTCACCGCCATCTCGTGGAAGCACTAGCAGATGGACGCATTCCTGGACGCATTCCAGAGATCCGAAACATCGTGAATTTCACGCACATTTTTGTTTATTTTCAATTATCTCTGTTTACAAGCCACAGACCAAAAAAACGCAAGAATACTGTTTTGTGTATTTTTTCAACGCGAACCGAACGAGCCCAAAAACAAGTCGATCGGTTCAGTCGTTATTGAGAAATAGTTGATTAAAAATCTCCCCTCCCCTGAAAAACCTCATTTTCGCGTATAAGAGGCACGGCGTGCTCGCGCAGTTCGAGCGCTACTTCGTTGCGCGTAAACTTGGCGCGAGGCACTACCGTGCCTCCTGATTCATATAATATAAGAACTTATCAGCACAACTTAAGAAGTATATTTGTAAATTAAATGTGCAGACCAATATTTAACATTCCTTTACGGTATAGTTAGTATAACAATATTCCTTGTAATAACATTCAAAAATGTTTTTTGAGTTTGAACCGTGTTAATGTCATTTTTATGCCGACGTTTTGTGAACATTTTAGCTCATTTCATCAGGGTTTCAAGAGCAGCCTGATAGTATTATATGAATATCGAAAAACATCTTCGAATGTTAATACAACACACCGCGAAAGCATGAAATATCAAATATTCCTTATAAATGGATTGTTAAAACTATGTTGTGTTAAATGATGAAAAAGGTTGCTATGTATTAAAGGAATTGTCAGTACTAGGTTAAAACTAGTGTCAGGGAAGATAACTACAATTGAAAAGTTGTTAATAGCTCTATCTGATATCAATGGGAAAATTGATCATGTATCGGTAAATATATCTTGTCTAAAAGTTCTGTGTCTTGCATGACGTTAATGCTATTCGAGTGTAATTTGATATGTAGCATTTCCGAGATCAAACGTTTGTAATAATTCGTTTCGTTATCTAAAATTTGTACTGCGTTCCAATCAAACTCGTGTCCTGTGTTAAATCTATGCTTTGCAATCACTGAGGTGCCATTATTTGTCTTAACGTCTTATTATATATGCTCTTTGACTTTGGTGTTTAGGTGTCTTTTTGTTTGTCCTATGTAGTTTGCGTCGCAAAATTTACAAGTTATGTTATAGACTATGTTTTTTCTCTTTCCTTGGGGTATTAAGTCTTTGTATGTCTTAATATTTTTTTTTAATTGATTCAAATTTTTATAACAGAACTTGACTTGGAAATTGTTGTTGTTTTTAGTGTAAAAAATCTTTGGCACTGTCAGTTATCTCAGAAATATACGGAACTACAAAATAGTATGTGGGTTCGTCTTTTTGTACGTCTTTAATTACTGAATTATTGCTAGAGAGAGAGAGAGAGAAAGAGAAAGAGAGAGAGAGAGAGAGAGAAAAAGAGAGAGAGAGAGAGAGAAAGAGAAAGAAAGAGAGAGAGAGAGAGAGACAGAGAGAGAGACAGAGAGATTGATTGATTGATCTTTATTTAGCTTTCTCAGCTATTTTAAATACAGTTTTAACAAACATTTGCTATAACATATGTTTTTAACACTCTTTTAACCTTTTCGCTTCGGGACTGGTCCATATATGGACCAGCAAGAAAAGCGAACGTAATAGATGTTTATAAGGTCAATTTAATGCACTAAATTAAGGAAAAAAATTGAAAAAAATCCTGGTTACTTCTTTGACCTTCAAAATTAACTTTGAAAGGGGGGTAGCAGGTTATTATTAACTTTTTCAGCTAAAATGCGAGGTCAATTTTAAAAGAAAAATCTCCAGAGCGAAAAGGTTAAATGATTCGAGTCTTTCTTCAGTTTTTATTTCCGCTGGTAAGGCGTGGTACATTTTTATCCCCTCATAGAACATACTGTCTCGAACGCTCTTTTAAGGTCCATGAAAATTACTCCCACCATTTGTCTCTCACTTACTACTAGTTTCCATTCGTCAATGACAGTTTGACTCGCTGTTTCGCACGAATACTGTTTTCTGAACTCCGACTGATGCTCTGTAATAATAGCATTACTTTCTAGATACATTTTCAAGTTGTTCTTTTACTACTAATTCTAACACTTTCTCAAATACTGGTAGTATATTAATAGGTCTGTATTCACTCGCTTTTCTCGCTTTATCTATTTTTGATATCGGCAATATCGTCGAAGTTTTCCATCCTTCCGGACAGCAACCAACTCTCAAAGAACTATTTCTTACATTTGCAAACTCTTCTTTTATTACGCAGAAAGCTGCTTTTAATACATCACTAGTTATGCTCTCATCCGTACTTTTTTTTTTTGGTAAGCTCATAACAATTTTTTCTAACTTGTCTACTCCTATCATCTCGAAATTTTCCATACTTCCTTTGTTCTCGATAACATAAATAATTTTTTTATTTGTACCGTTGAACCTATCTACATTTATAGATTGAACTATATTATTAATACTCTTTACATAGTATAAATTAAACCTATCAGCTACATTCGGCTCATCAATATTATCTAAGATTTCGAAATCTATACTTTCTACTATCTTTGTTCCTACTGGCTCACCTTTAATTATTCCTTTCAAGGTTTTCCACATAGTCGTAGAGTTTTCCTTGTTGAGATCTATCATATTTTTATAATACTCTTTTTTTTATCTCTAATTAATTTTACAACTGTATTCCTTTCAGTTTTAAACTGCAACCAATTTTGCTCACTATTTTCATAAATCGCTTTCTTGTANGCTTTATCCCTTCTATCAGCTGCTTTTCTTATTTCATCTGAGAACCATTTTTTCCCTTCCCACACTTTCGGAATTCTAAACTTTCTTATCGGCGCTACTACATCTAACGCTTCTACTATGCTGTCAACTAGCTTTGTCGCTCTCATACTGACATCCATATTTTGTTTGTTATGCAATTTATTTGCCACTAACCTGGTAAATTTACTTACATCAAATTCCTTAAAGCTTCTAGCGCTAAATTCTTTATAGTTATTTTTACTTCTATTAGCACCAAGTTTAACTTGAAGCCATGCGTGATCCGTAATTTTAGGTTCGTAAACTACCTGTACTTCTAAACTATCATTATTAGCGAAGATTACATCACTGATTGTCTGACTGTCTTTCGTGATTTTTGTCGGTTTATTAACGTATTGTTTTATACTTAAGCTCAGCATTGTCGTTTGCAGCTTCTTCGCATAAAAGGAATCTAACATAAGATCTATATTAAAGTCACCAATTACTTTACATTCTTTTTTTATTGTTAACTCTTCTACTATATCTTCCAGAAATTTCATAAAGTCATCATGCGATGCGCTTGGTGAGTGATATACTACCATAATCACCTTTTTACACAATTTTTCTTTTACTTCTACCGCTACTCAAATTTTGAACATATAATTTACACACTTCTTTTTTGTCGCTAAGCAGTCAATCGAGTTGTGATTTCCTACACATTTGTGACATGTCTCGTCTCTTACACAGTTTTTAGCTATGTGATAATAACCCCAGCATTTAAAACATCTTTTAACACTAACATGATTAAATACAAAGGACATTTCTTCCATCCTATATTTAGCTTACTTTTCTTCAAAATCAACTCGTGTGTTTTATCATCTGTTTCTACTATTATTGATCCCTCTTCACTTTCTCGTTTTTTAGACTAGTTGTCATTATTTTTCTTTCCTTTCATTATTTTCTTCACTATTCGCATATTCATTGTATCCATTTTATTCTGCCTTTTTATCGTAGATATAAGTTCATCATCACTTAAATTTATCTCTTCCATCCTTACATTAATAATTTTTAATTTCGGCTTTGATTGTGGTGATTGCACTACTTTATAATTTTCTCCTAGTTTAGCTTAAACTGTCTCCTTCAACTTTTTTACTTCCTCTCCAGTTTCACATCCCATTATTACAGTTCCCTTGCTTCTTTTTCTTAATTTTGTTATTCCCATCGCCATGTTCTTAATATCCACTTTTTCTTTTATTAACTTTTTTGTGGTTTCACTTTCTTGTTCCAATTTTGGCTTCACAATTATAATATTTTCTCTCTTCATTTNTTTGACTGCTTCACTGTAGCTTCTTTGCGTTCCTGACGCTGGTTCNCGCATTACTCCCTGTATTATTCTTCTTAGATTTTCCAGTTCGTGTTTAACGTTTC
>NW_018020811.1:53330-60649 GCF_002006095.1 Pseudomyrmex gracilis | reverse complement strand
GAGAGAGAGAGAGAGAGAGAGAGAGAGAGAGAGAGAGAGAGAGAGACAGATAGAGAGACAGAGAGAGAGAGAGAGAGAGAGACAGAGAGAGACAGAGAGAGACAGAGAGAGACAGAGAGAGAGACAGAGAGAGAGAGAGAGACAGAGACAGAGACAGAGACAGAGACAGAGACAGAGAGAGTTGTTTAGTTTAATTAATGGAAAACAGTACTTTCAATTTTTGTTGTATTTTTTGGAAATTTAGTGACGAAGGATAGTTGTTAGTAATAAAAGTTTCTATGCCAAACTGCAAATTTTTTAATGGAATATTGGTCTGATAATAACACTGCTCTGTCAACTAAAATAAAAATTGTCCCAATTTTTTCACATAAAGGATTTTGAGAAAAAAGTTTAGATATTTTTCGGAAAACATTGATTTGTGGTTCTAATCACATTTTACAACGTTGTCCAGAAAGATACGTAGATCTAAAAAGTCGAGGCCTTTATTTGTTCGTAATTCTACTGTAAATTAAAGTCTCTAATGGAATAAATAAAAATAAGCATTTTCATCGCATATATATATATATATATATATATACAATCACACAAACGATTCTTACTGCCTAAACAATTTTACTTTTGACTATAAAATCAAACCCTCTATTGTCATTATTTTTTGTTACAAACTTTGTTACAAATTTTTTTGTTATGTGGGTATCTTTCGTTTTGCTATTTTTTCTCTAATGACTATTGCACATTACACATCTACTTTGCAGTGTTCTCAATTTTGGCTCTTTTACAGCAAGCTGAAGCAGTGGAGAGGATGTGCACAACAGCAGCGAGTTCTACATGTATGAACTTGCTGCTGTTGTGCGCATGGCTTTTACCGCTTCAGCATGCTGTAAGAGAGCCAAAACTGACAAGAAGAGCGCATCATGTGTGACCAATCGATTTTGCCGAAACGTTTTGTATCGATAGGTCACTATGCCAAGTGTTACAAGATAAACGCACTACTCAAGCGTTTGCGAGGAAATCGCAATTAAAAATTTTCGAGCACCTTAAATATATATGACATAGAACGTTTTATCGAAAAACGCGTGGCGCAGCGGTAGCGCGCTAGACTAGTAGTAGCAGTAGAACGCTGCTGGTTTGAGTTTCGGTGAGTAATTTTTTTTTTTAATACAATTAATTTGTATAATATAATGCAATTATTATTCAAAATAAATGTAAGTAATAAATTTTTTATTGTGTGTATAACATCAGAAGAATTAGTGCTACGAATAAATGTGAAACGTGTTTTGGTAAATGTTTACAATAGGGAAGACCTCTCCCTTATTGTAAATATGACCTCCGATCGGCTTCTTGTTTTGATACATTGTAAATATGACCTTCCTGAGTACGTTTTTAAAAGTTTTATCCATCGCTCATTGTTTATAAAAAAGTTATGAACAATAAAAGTTTGATGACTAAACTATCGTTTTTTGACACCGTGTACATTTTTTGTGTGTTGTAAACATGTAGGCAGAGGGGGCTGCGCCCCCCCTAAAAAACCTAATTTAACCCTAACCTAAACTCTTCTTCCTACATTCCCCCTCGCAAGTTTTACTCATTTCTATTGATATTGTAGTAACATAGGTTAACTAGTGTAGAAATTTTGCGAGGGGGAATGCAGAAAAATGAGTTTAGGTTAAGGTTAGGTTAGGTTTTTTAGGGGGAGTGCGCAGCCTCTCTGCCTACACGCTTACAATGAAGAAATGAAAACAAATCGTCAATCAATCTAGTATCAAAAATCAATTCTATCAAAATTATACATTCGGGACGAATACGAACGAAGAAATGAAAACAAAACAGAAAGTTTCGGATATGCTACATATACACACATTGTTGGCAACATGAACATTACTCATTTCCTTCTGAAATGTACACGGTGTCGAAAAACGATAATTTATTGATGAAACTTTTTTTGGTCATAACTTTTTTATAAACAATGAGCGACGGATAAAACTTTTAGAAACGTACTCAGGAAGGTCATATTTACAATGTATCAAAACAAGAAGCCGATCGGAGGGGTCTTCCCTATTGTAAACATTTACCCGTGTTTTGTTTATAAAACAACCACATGTTTTTATAACATTTGATCGTTACTTTTGAAGCAGGTAGAAAACAATCTTTTCTGCGTTTTGATTCGCTGCCTGTATTGAAAATCTATATTTTGCGTTACTTGTTATGTGTTATGTGTTTTCTTAGGCTGCGTTCGGAGAGCACGCTATCAGCGCTGTTGCATTATTCTATCTTTATTACTCATTAGATATCTTTGTAAAACAAAGATAGAATGATGCAACAGCGTGCTCCCAGAACGCAGCCTTATTCTGTTACTAAGAATAAGAAAAGAAGGGGAAGGTCGTTACACAGTAACGAAAACAATGTTGTTTACGCTAGAACAACGACAGAACGGAAAAGAAAAGTATACGAAAAAACAGAAATGGAAAGTGCATTAAGTTCGTCAGCAGAACAGGAATGTGATGTTAATTCACTTCACAGTGACGTATCAAAATTACGATTCAAAAATGCTATGGTATATTTGGAAACCTTACTCATTGATAATGATTTTATAGCTCGAGAATCATCTGGAACAATTAACAATAAAGCAATACAAATAGGCGAAAATGTGTATACACCTATTGTTGAAATGTTGGGCAACACGTTTTTTGTGGATACAGAGGAATTAATTACGGCAGAATGTGATGACGAAGAATGTCAATTTAAAGAGGCAGAAGACGATCATTCCGACGATTATTTTTTGGTCAATATACGATAGAAAAAGAAACTACAGCAACAGAATACATTCCTAAAATATACAGTAGAACTTCGAAATAGCGGACTGTACGGAGCTTTATTTATATGTATTCAATTGCATTAATAATAATAATAATAATAATAATAATAATAATAATAATGATGATGATGATGATAATAATAATAATGATAATGACAATGATAATGATATTGATGACGATGACGATGACGATAACAATGACGATGACGATAACAATGACAATGACGATAACAATGACGATGATAATAATAATAATAATAATAATATTTGTACACACATGACCCGTATACACGGCGTGATACTTTTGCGTAACGTAACCTAAACGGCGCTAAGCCCTCTCTTATGTTCCTGAGGAGGGACTTCATGCGCATAGAAGGGATGATCCGCAATTCCGAGGTTCTACTCTAAAATTAAAATCGTCATTATAGCCACGGAGCATCCAAACTGGACTCTCAACACTTTACAAACAAAAGCAGTTTAAAAAGCATGAAACACGTTTAAAATGCATGAAACTTTTATAGATGGAAAGAAGATATTAAACGTGGACAAGAGACAAATACGCTATCATTAACTCCTGGACATATGATCGTTTCATAGAAGCTAGAAATAGTTATCAGCAAGTGACGACAAGAAATTTACAACTATGTGCGCTGTGTGAGCGCTGCAAGTCAATTCAACGATTTAAATTTTAAGGCATCTGATCGGTGGCTCACAAAATTTGAATAGAAGCACAGGATTAGACAAAGAAAAATTACAAAAATTGTATCCGCAAAAGAAACAAACACAATAGACGAGATATTAGCTGCAGCAGATATCTTCCAAACACAGATAAAAGTATTAATTCCTAATTTTCAAGGATTTCATTATCAACACAGACCAAACAGGTAAATAATAATTTCTTTACAATATGACATATAACACCTTGTAACTTTACTTTAAATAATATAGTTTAAAAAATAATCAAGAATATATTTAAATCTGTTTAATCAATATAATTATATGTTGCAGGATGTACCAATCAACGTATGACAGAACTCTATCTTCATAAATATGTTAAAATGTATACAAATATTGTAGTAACATGCTCAAAACCGGAAAACTTACAACACAGTTATGTACACAGTTTTTAAAAACAGTAATATCACAATACATAAAAAAAGAAAAATTTTTTCTATTGATAGATTTGTGGGACGGACAAACAAATCCTGCATATGACAAAATTTTTGTAGACAATGACAATACAAGTACATGTGGCATTAAAGTGGTTCCACTAATATGCACACCGTTATGTCAACCATGTGATGTTTATTTTTATTACAAATGAAAAACTTTATCAAGCGTCTGCAAAACTGTACAACCTTAATAGAACAACAGCGCAAAATATCATCTCGCGAAGATTGTATCAAAATTCACTCTATCATACATCATCAATTATGTGCTCCAATTTTTACAAATATGTTAAGATATGTGTGGTTCGCGTCTAAATTAATAGATGAAAGAGAAGTCTTTATAAATGTAAATGAAGTGTGTTTCCCATTAGATATTTTAAAAACACCTTGTAGATGTAAAAATGCAGCTTATGTACGATGCGCACACACACATTGTCGACAAAATTATTGTTTTCATTGTTTCTATGATAAATTTCATCCAGCAATATGTAATGTGCTTTCTTGCAGTTAAATAAAACACATTTCACATTTATTTGTATAGCACTGATTCTTCCAATGTTATTATTAATTATAAACACAATAAAAAATTTATTAATTGCATTCATTTTGAATAATAATTGCATTATATTATACAAGTTAATTGTATTTAAAAATAAAAAAAAAAATTACTTGTCGAGACTCGAACCAGCAGCGTTCTACCGCTACTACTAATCTAGCGCGCTACCGCTGCGCCACACGATCTTCGGTGAAACGCTCTATTTCATATGTACTTAAGTCACTCAAAAATTTTTAATTGAGATTTTCTGGCAAACGCTTGAGTAGTGCGCGTCTTTATGCGTTTACCTTGTAACACTTGGCATAGTGACCTATCGATACAAAAAGTTTCGGCGAAATCGATTGGTCACACATCGTGCGCTCTCCTTGTGAGAACACTGCTGCTATGTGTAGAATAAATCATATGCATGTTTTATTTTTGCGTGAACAATGAACGTTATATGTATTTTTAAAGAGTAAAAATGAGATTAAATATTAGGAAAGTAGGGGAGACCAGAGGTAGTTGTCACATGAAGTTAAATGTCGAACTGCTATTATCTTGCTTACTAAATCTTGGAAGATATTCTTTTTTATATTGTAAGTTACTATTGTTAGTAACATGTACGAAATAGATTTCTTAAAAACATTATATATGATATTTACGAGCACTTTTGTAAAACTGGACATGAGAAGTAAACTTTTTTAATTTTAATTTTTTAGTAATTGTATTGAGGTTTAAATTTCTAATTGCAAGTTTATCTTAGGTATAAGAAATATGATACTTTTAAATAAGTTTTCCTATATTTATTTAATTGGAGCAACGCTATTTATAAATATACTATCTTTTAACTATTTTTTAAATAATATCTTTTATTTAAAATGAACGTTTGGGATAAGTTGGTTCAAAACAAGACGGAGGAAGTTGTTATACGATGCGCAAGAAAGTAATTGCCATGCGCAGTAGAATGTGCTATAACTTTAACACTTAAACTTTGTCGATGCAACAAGCTATATTATTATTTGAAGCGAACCATTGTATAATACGTTAGCTCGGTATTGTAAAAAAATTTCAGAAAACGATATATGTGAAAATATTTGTACAAATGTGGGTTATGCTAAACCAAAGAAGATTTTTAGTGATTTACAAAAAGAACTAGTTAGTTATATTATTACGTGCTTTAGATATTTACTTTGGTTTTACATCCAAGGAAATCAGAATTTTGGCTTCTGTGATAACTAACGCCATACGTTGACAAATTTGCACAATCGTGTTTAACATTAAATAATTTTGTTCGTATACAGATATATAAAAATAAGGTAAATATTGACTACAACAGAACATTCCCCAATCAACTTGAGCTTTATATATGTCAAGGACATTGTCCTGAGTAACATGCAAAACATTTTAGCCGTCGCTTGTTGTTTGTTAAAAACTTAATAACAAAACAAGTTCTATAAATGAACTCTTATTTTTCGATTCCATGTACATTTTCTTCGTGTTGTAAGTGTTTAGGCATGGCGGGCTACGCCTCCCGCAGGGAGAGAAGCTTTGCCCCTCTTCTCTGCTCCCCTCGTCAAGCAAAAATGAAAAATTTAATTAACAAATACGACTTCCGATTACATTTGCTTCATGTCAAAATTACCAAAAAAAGTTTTATTAATAAAGCATTGTTATCCAAACCTGTATATTTTAGACATACTTTATTATAGTGGAATAGTAGATTTAGAGAAAATATTCCAATATAAACACAAGGTAATGTCACGTCCTGGGGGCCTCTTTTTCTTGCAACGCAACGCGCCAACGCATAACAAATTTCTCTTTTAGTAAATAATAAAAAGCAATAAATAATCCGAGCAGACCTCCTATCGTTTGGAGACTTGGAATCCAGACAATAGGAGAGCAAACGGAAATCACATCAGCGCCCGAAAAAATAAACCGCGCCTAGTAGATTAGATTAGATTGTGTTTATTGATTCCCCTTAGAGTTACAAAACCTTATACAAAAAAATCTTCTTACATCTACTCTTACAACTAACCTTACAACTAACTTAAAAAACTAACTTATAAAAAAAAGACTAAAATACACTACTATATACACACACACGCAATCTCTTTACCTTACTCTACTCAATGCGGACCTCCCTTTCCGGCAGTCAACTCTATCCAGCTACTCCGCCATTGGTTCACATACTCTCTTCACTTCATACATACATACAGTTACACACTTTTTTTCACACATCCATTTACTCAGATCTCACTCACTCAACTTTCATCCCTTCCTTTCTACTCACCCCTCCCCCACCTCCTGTCCTACCTCCTTTTCCGTTTCCCTATATTCCTCCAGCCTCCTTAACCATCCTTCTCCCTCCCCCTCCTCTCCCAGCACCACTTCAATCATATCCTCCCACACATGTCTCCAACCCTCCTCCACTAATCCACACATTCTACACACTCTTTCCCTCTCCCCTTCCCAGTATCTACCTTTTTTCATCTCGTTCCCCAACCTAAACCTAGCCACCCTCTGACATCTGCTTTCTCCCCATCCCTTTTTTAAATACCCCGGCATTCTTTCCTTCTTAATCCTCCTGTACCATCTATTGTACCTCGAACTTTCAATTCTTTTCCATCTTTCCTCACTCTTCATCCTCCTCCCCTTCTCTATCAACCGCTGAGCTCTCCATTCTCCTGCCACTCTACCCTCCTCCATCTCGGGTGATACTCTATTGACCACAGTACGATTCGACACCGCTCGATTCGACACAGATTTATTCGACACCAAATTATTCGACACCGTACGATTC
>NW_018020811.1:45324-52840 GCF_002006095.1 Pseudomyrmex gracilis | reverse complement strand
ATCGTACGGTGTCGAATAATTTGGTGTCGAATAAATCTGTGTCGAATCGAGCGGTGTCGAATCGTACTGTGGTCAAACGGAACACGCCCCTCCATCTCCGTTATCCTTACTCCCCTCTCCTCATAATATTTTATCCTGTCATTTTTCCACTCAGACAACTCGTTCCCACCCCCCTCTCTGCCCCTAATCTCCTTTAAGCATAGCCTCGCTATTTCGCTACCCTCTTCTCTTTCTAACCTTTCTTCGAATCTCCAGGCCCTTTGCCCTGCCCTTTCCCTTAATAAGTCCCTCTGCACTTCTTCCCTTACGATATACCCCGAAGTCCTCCAATCTACTCCCAATAACCATCTTATATATCTATTTTGCAACCTCTCCAAGCTATCCCATTCCCTCCATCCCCATATCTCCACCCCGTATCCAACTACTGACCAGACCAATACGTCAAACCATAACCTTCTATCCCAATCTCCACCGAACCTCCTCTTCCCTATCTCCCACACCTGACTCATTACAGCCGCCCCTTTTCTCACTCTCTCTTTTATCTGCGCCTCCTTCCCACCGTTCCTCTGAAACACACACCCCAAATATTTAAATTCTCTTACCTCCTCCAATCTCTCCCCCTTCCACCACCATTCCATCTTTTTCTCCCTCCCCCCTACCCTCCTAAACCTCATCACTTTTGATTTATTTACGTTCATTTCCAAACCCTTTCCCGCCAGATATTTTTCCATTCCTCTCATCATTCCCCTCATCCCTTCCTCCTCCTCCGCTAACAACACCAAATCATCCGCATACGCCAATACATAAACCCTTCTTCCTCCAACCTTCACCCCACCCCATCCGTTCCTACCCAAATAGTCCTCCATATCCGCTGTCAACAAATTGAACAGATATGGGCTCAACGGGGATCCCTGTCTTACCCTTCTACCTGTCCAAAATTCATTCCCTACCTACTCCCCTGCCGCCACCCTATTCCTCGTCTCTCTATATAAGTCCCCACACCTTCCCACTAAACCCTCCTTTACCCCTCTCTTCCTCATCGCACTTAGTAAAGTCTCCCTATGGACCGTGTCAAAAGCCGCCCTCAAATCTATAAATAACGCGATCAACCCACCTCCCTTCCTACTTAAATTTCTGCTAACCAGGTAATTTATTACGTAGATGTTATCCATCGTACCCCTTCCTCTCCTAAACCCCGCCTGACTCTCCGGAATTAGCTTCTGTCCCTCCACCTCTCCCCTTAACCTTTCTGCTAACAACTCCGCATACAATTTATACAATGATCCTGCCAACGTCACACCCCTATACTCCTCCACCTTATTTCCCTCTCCTTTTTTCAGTACCGGCACCACTATTCTCTCATTCCAATCATCGATCCACCCCTCTCCTGCCTATATCCTCCTACATATATTCCACACCCAGTCCTGCATATTTCTTCCTCCAAACTTTCATACCTCTGTTGGTATACCATCTCCCCCTGGCGCCTTCCCTACCCTCAATTTTCCAATTGCCCTTATAATTTCCTCCCTTCTTATATCCTCTTCCCCCTCCTCCCTCTTTCCTCTTTCTCCTCTTACCACTTTCCAATCCACCCCCCCCCCAACTGCTTCTTGAAATAATCCTTCCACTCTCTTATCCCAATCCCACTACCCCCTCCTTTCTTTCTTCTTCTCTCCCTATTCACCACTTCCTACACCTGCCCCACCGTTTTTGCTTTTTTTACCACCTCCTCCCAAGCTCTGTTTTCTTCCTCCCTTTTCTTATTACATAACGCCTTGTATTCATTTTTTCTTTCCTTATACTCTTCCTTACACCCTCTACCCTCCCTTCACCTTCTTAACACCTTTCTTACATTTCTCTTTGACTCCTTACACTCTCCATCCCACCACCCCTTTTTCCCACTCCCCACTTTCCCTATCTCCTTTTCTCCCAACACCGTTCTTATTCTCTTTCTCATAATCTCCCATTCCTCTTCAACCCCCCTTTTCTCATCCCTCATCTCCTTCTGCATCTCCTCCACCCATTTTCTTCTCCCTTCCTCCGACCATATTATCCTTTTTATTCCATCCTTCCCCTTATCCCCTTCCCTGTTCCCAGTCCTCACCCTTTTTCCACTTCTGATCCAGATCACCACCGGATGGTGATCCGAATCCACTTGATCCCCTATTTCCATTTTCTCCACATATTCTTTTGTGCTTACTTCTCCTAACACCTCCCAACTAAAATTTTTCAACAGTTTCTCAGCAATCCCCGCCCACCCTTTTCTGTCCAACCAAGTCTCCATCATGATTACCACGTCCCAATTCTCCAATCCCTTCCAAAAACCTTTATCTTTTCTCTTAAGTCCAGCCACATTCCAAAACACCACTTTCACACTCTCATCCTTCCTTTCCTCCTCTTCACTTTCTTGATTTTGTTCTCCCTTCTCCCCACCTAACCTCCCTACCCATATCTTCCCCTCTCCCCCTCCGATCCTTCCCCCGCTTTCTTCCCTTTCTCTCCCTGTTCATCCCTTCTTACTATTTTAACCAAGCCCTTTTTCTTCTCGTCCCATCTCCACCAAACCCCCTCCATCTTTATCCTGTCATCCTCCACCCAGACATTTTTTCCTTTCCTCCTCTCTCCCGCTGCAATTACCCCTAATTTTCTTCTTACCTCCCTCTCTTTCCACGATAGATCCTCCTCTATCCACACTTTTCTCCCCTTTAATCTTTTCTTCTTATCCCACACCTGCTTCTTGTTTTCTTCCCTCTCCAGCCTTAACCACACCATTTCCCCTTTATCTTCCCTTCCTGTGGCTATCCTCCTTATTTTGCGTATCCTCACTTCCGCCCCTATCTCTTTTAAAATCTTTTCCACTCCCCATCTCCAGTCACCCTTTTCCCTAAGAACTCCTTTTATTATAACATTCCTCCTCCTTCTCTCTTCCTTTTCTTTTCTCTCTATATTCTCTTCTATCATTTTCAATTTTCCTTCCCATTTGTTCCCTACCTCTACTTTTTTTTTCATTTCCTTTTTCCTTTCCTCTCTCCCCTCTTTTTCTTCCAACCTTTTTTCCAGCTCTCTCATTTTATCCTTCATCTTCTCCCCCTCCATTCTTAGTACCTCTTCCCTTCTCTTCCAATCCTCCAACTTTCTCTCCATGCTTTTTACTTTATCAATATACACCCCCATTTCCCTCCTAGTCTTTTCTAGCTCCTCCCATATCTCATTTTTTCTTTCTTTCCCCTCCTCCCCTTTATCTCTCTCCTTTCCACCTTCCTCTTTTCCACTCAGAGACCTCGCCGTCTTCCTGCTCTTTGCGAACAACCACTCCCCGTCCCTCTCCTTTCCCTCCTCACCATCCCTTTTTCTCTTCACCCAGATATCTAGAGGCGAGCTCTCGCTACCCGATCTCCCTCTCCTCCATCCCTCCATATTTCTCACTTTCTTCTCTATCCCTTTTTCTATTCCTTCCGCCATTCTTTTTTCACGCTACCACCTTAAGGCTTAAGCTCTTTCCGCCTTAAAGAATGTCCCCAGGAATTCTCTAGGGCTCTACACCTTCTGCCCCTTCAGCACTCTCTGCACCTTCTATTCACCACTTTCCTTTCCTTAGCCAACCTAACCTCCCAGCCCCTTGTCACCCTTTAACCTTCCTTAATACCCTCCCCTTGCTACACTCATCTCCACCTATATGTCCATTCCTTCCCACCACTCTCTTACACATTCACACAAAACACTCACTCTAACCACTAGCTACTTTTGTCAAAAAGACTGAAAACGCTCTCAATATTATGAACCACTGTTCGCCAACTCGCTGCCGAAAACGGAAGGTAACCCGCGCCTAGTAGGAACTCGAAATTTTAAACTTATTGTTTAAACATCCTAAACAAACCCGGATATCTCCAGGCCAGAAAACACACCGCTCATAAAAATTAGAGCAGCTGGAGCAAATAGACCTCCGACGCCACGAATAATCCACAAAAACTTTATTATAAACAAATAGCAAAGGGTCTAGGTGGCGTGATTGAAAACCAACACTCTCCCTTTTCCCTTCTCCGGAAAATCGGACGAGCCAATTGAGCCAAGAAATCGTCGCCGATTGGCGATCTCACGAAGTTTACCCGACCAACTAATCAACAAATAGGAACCAGCGAAGCTTGACCGAGTTTTCCGATTGGAAGAGTCCTCGCTTACTCAAAAGTGTATATAAGCCGGGACTCTCGGGATCAGAGCCAATTGAGAGCCGCTAATCTAAAAAGTCGGGAGTGTTGTGGTATAAAGAATTTGAAAAGTTCGGTGCCGTGAGTGCCAAAGCCGGGACACCAAAGCCGCACTCGTATTCAACGCCACTCTCGAGTGCCTGCAGCCAACCCGACACCGCCGCCACTCAATCAAGTAGTAAGTGTTTTAAGAAACTAATGGTTCATTGAGGTTCCACGAATTAGAAATAAAAATTGAGACAAGAGAGAAACTCGCAGCTGCTCTTCAGGACGCTCAGAGAAACGTAATCGCGAAATAAAAACAATTAATCATTAATTTATCGGCTAAGTTTAAAAACGATTACTGAACTGTCTAAGATAGCCTTTCACCTCTTTCTTTAATCAGAGAGAATATCCGCGATCTTGAATCCCTCCGGATGACTTCTGACAGACATCCGCGGTTTTGAATCGCTCTGGATGACTTCTGATAGACATCCGCGGTTTTGAATTGCTCTGGATAACCTCTCACCTCCCTCCTAAATCACGGAAACAAACAAAGCCCGCTATCTCCAAATATTAGTCGTAGAACCATGACACATTCAAATTTATTCTTATCATTAAATCTATCGGAACCTAAGAAATGAAACAAAACCGAATTTGTCAATTGACATAAGAAAATACATTTCTAAGATAATCTAAGTTGCGTAAACACATGGGTTAAAGATGCTGGCTGCACTAAACAACTCGTATTCTCCCTTTCTCTCACACTTGCACCCTAGGTTATGGATTACTTTGTACGAAACAATTATGCGCCGTTATTGTATTAGTTTCAACACACCTGTCTGTTAGTAATTTGCTAAGATTTCAATTTGTTTATTTTTTTTTATAAGTATACCTACTTTATAATGTGTGGAATCAAACTAAAAAGTTATTATTTATTATCCTTCTCTTCGTACCACCTACTCTCACTTCCTCGTTAAAATCGCTAGGTCCCGTCCTTGGTAAATGAGATTTGCGTCTCAGACCTAAAAAGGGACCAACGAGCGAGTGTTCGCTAAACAGAGTAAGATCGGCGTACGCCGTTGACCTGTCGACGAATATAAACAACCTCTTTCGACTCTTTTACAGCAGGACTTCCGTGTAAAGAGAGATATGAAAAACGACGCGTTTACTGTTGCGTCACACCACAGCTCGACCGTATCCATGGGCCAGGATGTTACAGTAATATACACGCAAAACACGAAAGGGGGAGCAGGAGGGAAGGGCAAAGCTTCTCTCCCTGCCTAAACACTTACAACACAAAGAAAATGTACATGGAATCAAAAATTAAGACTTTATTTATAAAACTGTTTTTGTTATTAACTTTTGAATAAACAACGAGCGACGGCTAAAACTTTTTGCGTGTTACTCAGGACACTGTCCTTAACAACATATGTGAAGCTCAAGTTGATCGGAGGGTGTTCCGTTATTGTCAATAGTTACCAAAACTAATATATTTTTTCTTAAAGATAAAGAATGTGACTATTATGTAATGTACCCACTATTACATAATATAGTGTACACTTTGTTTATTTTTAATAATATAATTTGCATGTGACAGTGTGCCTCGGTCTCTCCTATAATAAAAAGTGCTTCAAGAAATTTTTTAAAGAATAATGTTAATAAATAATTGGATTGTACTTTCTCTTGCTAATAAAAAAGAATTCTGCAATTTTGACTCTAAAATAATTTAGAATTATAACAATATGACGATCAATTATGAATAATTTTCTGAAGTATAGTAAAATGCAACAAACTATAATATAATGCAAACATTTTATTCTTTTTGTGAATAAATAATATTTTATTTCTTTTATAAAAGTAAGTTGTACAACACATATAAAGCAGTGGTTTTAATTATAATATACAAAAAGTTAAACAGTTTATATTTATTGTTAGAATATATCTCACCGACTGGTGTGAGTTCATCCACCGTTACTTGATAAGGCGCATTGACAAATTGCGGCGCGTGATCGTTTATATCCTCCACGTAGACCGTCACTGATAAATGTGATGATACCTAAGCATAAACGATAAATCATAGTTATTGCATTCAATTGTTCTTCTTCCATTGTCATCTTTTCATTTCTCTAATTTATATTAAATTACATACAATAATACGTATTTGATCAAAAGACACGATAGTCTTTAATACGAATATACAAAATTCAAGCAGTTAAAAAAAGGGGGAAATTTTTATTCCGCAAGTTTTTAGTAATGATTGATTCAATCGATGTTTTTTTGGTCTCAATCGATTCTGGTTAAAAAAATGAAGATTAAATCGGTATTGTGTTTTTTTTGGTTGGGGCTTTCTATTCAAAGAGTTTTTAAAATACAGTTATAAGCATTGAAATTCAAGTTAAGAAAGTCTCTGATCGCCAGACCAGCTTTATTGTACAAATTTATACTTCCGATAACAAGCGGCAAAGCATATACGAGCGCGTTGAAAGAAAGATGTGAGAGAGAAAGATCATATCATAAAGCATAGTGGAACATCAAATCAAACCAGTGATGTCAAAAAAGTGCTTCGGTAGCATGCGGTAGCTAGTATGCGCACTCACTTATTTTGTACGCGTAATCCGTGTAATATTATATAAAGTATACGGAATTTTGAAAAAAAGGTAAAAAAATGCGCCAAGTACATGCGCAACTTGTATCTCTAGAAAACGTATTACTATAAAAATCTTTTTCTACAAAATCTATTCTACAAAAGAAACAATATCAATAAGTAACTCCAAGTAAAATCTTGTACATTTATATTATACATTGTTACAAAATATAAAATATTATATAAAACTTTGTAAGTTCATACAATATTCCAAAACAATAAACAGTTTAAAAAGTGTTATTCCACGATCACATTGTGTGTGTGTGTGTATTCTATAGTTGCTAGGCGAGTGGCGTTGAATATTATTCTAGAAAAAGTATTACTGTAAAAATCTTTCTCTACAAAATCTATTTTATAAACGAAATGATATCAATAAGTAACTAAGTAAAATCTTGTATACAATTATACATTGTTACAAAATATAAAATATAAAATATTATTAAAAACTTTGTAAGTTGTTTATACATTGTAAAATATAAAATACAAAATATTCAAAAATAATAGAAAGTATAAATATTGTGTGACCAGTGTACTTTTTACGTAAAGCACTCATTGATTAAGAAATGACCTTGCCTTGCGTGGAAAATCTTAAACTATGTCAAATCATGTAGATTTCATAAAAAGTTAAAAAAAAACTTTTGTGTGAAAAGTCAAACACCCATGTAATTTTTCAAAATAACAAATA
>NW_018020811.1:42905-45264 GCF_002006095.1 Pseudomyrmex gracilis | reverse complement strand
TATTTGTTATTTTGAAAAATTACATGGGTGTTTGACTTTTCACACAAAAGTTTTTTTTTAACTTTTTATGAAATCTACATGATTTGACATAGTTTAAGATTTTCCACGCAAGGCAAGGTCATTTCTTAATCAATGAGTGCTTTACGTAAAAAGTACACTGGTCACACAATATTTATACTTTCTATTATTTTTGAATATTTTGTATTTTATATTTTACAATGTATAAACAACTTACAAAGTTTTTAATAATATTTTATATTTTATATTTTGTAACAATGTATAATTGTATACAAGATTTTACTTAGTTACTTATTGATATCATTTCGTTTATAAAATAGATTTTGTAGAGAAAGATTTTTACAGTAATACTTTTTCTAGAATAATATTCAACGCCACTCGCCTAGCAACTATAGAATACACACACACACACAATGTGATCGTGGAATAACACTTTTTAAACTGTTTATTGTTTTGGAATATTGTATGAACTTACAAAGTTTTATATAATATTTTATATTTTGTAACAATGTATAATATAAATGTACAAGATTTTACTTGGAGTTACTTATTGATATTGTTTCTTTTGTAGAATAGATTTTGTAGAAAAAGATTTTTATAGTAATACGTTTTCTAGAGATACAAGTTGCGCATGTACTTGGCGCATTTTTTTACCTTTTTTTCAAAATGATATTTTGGTCGGGATATCACATAATTTTGTAGAATATATTTTTGACAAACACATTTTTTTAATACATAATAATAAATAATATACATATAACAAAGTGTTAGAAAAATTTGCAGTTTTCTAATTTTTTCTGTGGATTCTAATCGTATTTGGCAGGAAATGTTTGCTATTGTTTCTATCTGGTGCAAAAGTATTAAAATGGTTATTTATTAAGCAATTAAATATTCTCTTTTATTTGAGTTTAATTTTTCTTAATTTTTTCCAAAGAGAGTATATAAATATTTTTAGCCCCTCTAGGCCATTTTGTTTTATTAATTGTTCTATCATCAACTTCAATCCAATTTTGTTCTTTCTCAACATGCACTTATATAATGACCGTTTTCTATACATGATCCGTATAATAAAATATCGCATTTATGACTTTATACAACTGTCCATTTACTGATATTTTAGTTGTTGGAACTGTAAATTAAAATAAAACAGAACGTGTCTTTTGTCACGTCAACATTGGCACGCATGAAACAACACAAATTAATATCTCTTTCTAAACTTCTTTTTCACTTCTTGTTTTCTCACTTTCTTTGTAGCTCGTTGTAGCTTGTTAGATAAAAAAAGAAGATTAAATTTATATAATTAATGTAGCTATAAGGTTGCATTCAGGAAGCGCGCTATGTGCGCTATTGTATAATTCAATCTTTTTCCCTCATTAGATACAAAACAAAAATAGAATGACGCAGTAGCGCAGATAGCATGCTTCTCGAACGCAATCTATGTAACATACTTAACGAGAAATTACCGTGTTTTTTTATGCTTTTGTGTAAAAATTATTCAATTTTGTAAATTAGAATTCTAAATTTTTTGGACCAATCACATTAGATTAATTGCTCAAATTGGTTAATGTGATTAGTCGATTTTTGGCGACTGCATTTTACAAGCTACGATTTACGTATACACGAATAGTCTTTAACTCTCCATCAATGTTCTTTTATTTTATATTACTATATACTCAGTTTGATAATTTAAGAACAACTAGTTTCTTGCTGTATGATAGAATGAGATAGCTATTTCACTATCTCACTCTATTTTAAACTGTCATCTTTACTCTACATCAAAAATCAAACTTCTGTAGCATGTAGAGAAATGACTGATACACACAACTGTAAGTATACCGAGCATAGTTGTGTGCGCATTCTCTCCATGTGCTACCAAGTGTGGTATCACTGTTTCGAGACAAAAACTGCGTTCCGATATTCACTGCCAGCACTCGAAATCTATAGCACATGTGACGTGAAATATAGATTTTAGCACTGGCAGTGAATACAGCAGAAATATTTAGCATCTACAAACCATCAGTTATACAAACCATAAAGTGACATATTGAAATAATAATTGAAAAATACAATAATGGAGGCAAACAGATGTAACAAGGTTGATGATGTAAGTATTGTTGTTTTTACTATTATTGTAGTTTTTAGTATTAGTATTAATATTAATATATATATATTAATATTAATATATATATATATATAAATCACACACATACAAAAATGACACAGTCAAAGTGTATGTAAAGATATATAATCTATATATTTTATATATATCTAGAGAGCCAAATGTAAAAATTCAATATAAAGCAAATCATTGTACACAGTTTGTCCGGAAAGTTCCCGGACT
>NW_018020811.1:28540-42116 GCF_002006095.1 Pseudomyrmex gracilis | reverse complement strand
ATACTAAGTAGTTCCAGCGTTGACCGCTCGATAGCGCCGCTTACCCGCGCTAGAAAAAATCAGTCCGGGAACTTTCCGGACAAACTGTGTATAGATTAAGTTGCTCGCCACAATTGCTGTTTTGTTGTTTTTATTTAATGCAAATGTTTTTGTCAATTAAGTATCAATATGCTGAGTTTTATTATCAATTCATTGTTGTAGCCAATGTTTATGGCAAGTGAGTCAGCAATATGTGAGCAATATATAAGCAATAATTGTTATTCAAAAGTTGAGAAAAATAATATAAGTTTATTGCCGATGAGTTGTTAGGAACTTGCTGTAATTATATTTTGAAAACTGTTGCTGGCAAGAACATACTGAAAAGAGGATACACCTTTTTGTTACATTGCTGAAAACATATGAGCACTATTTGTGGCAAGTTGCCAACAACTTGCACTTAGTTAGCTATCTGGGAATTGTTATAGCAACAGCAGCCTATACGGCTCGTAATACAATAATTTCTACTTTGTATAAGTATAAAAAAATATTGTTAGATATAACTTTATTTTAGTGTTACGTCCTGGAGACACCACGGTCCCCTTTTTCATGCGACGCGACGCGCCAGCGCATAGCGAACCCTTTTTTTGTAAATAATAAAAAAACAATAAATAGCTCGAACGGGTCTCCAATCGTTTGGAAACTTAAACTCCAAACGATAGGAGAGCAAACGGAAATTATATTGGCGCCCGAAAAGATAAACCGCCTGGCAATAACCGCCTGGCAATAACCCGAAGTTTTAAAATAACGTGCAAGAAAACTTTATTATTTAAACACTTCGAGCCGCTTTCCAAACAAACCCGGATATCTCCGGATCATGAAAAACATCGCTTATAAAAATTATAGCGGCCGGTGCAAATAGAAACTCCGGCGCCACAAGCATTTTTATTATAAGCAAATAGCAAAGGGTCTATGTGGCGCGATAAAAAAAAACAACACTCTCCCTTTTCCCTTCTCCGAAAAATCGGACGAGCCGACCAAGGCGAGAGATCGTCGCCGATTGGCGATCATACAAAGTTTACCCGACGACTAATTAACAAATAGAAACCAGCAAGGCTCAACCGAGTTCTCCGATTGGAAGAAACTCGGTGAACACGCGCTGACTCAAAAGAGTATATAAAATGGGACTCTCGGAGTTAGAAAAACCTGCTGATTTCGTCGGGAGTGCCGCAGTAAATTTGCGACAAGTGAGCATAAATAATTGCAAGTGCAAGTGCGAGTAGTGCGCCGAGGATCCGCCGAACACCGAAGCCGCACCAGGTTCCGAGCTACCTACCAAGCCGTACGGGCCGAAGGGAGAAAAGAAATCGCAGCCAGCAATCATCTAAGTAGTAAGTCCACATCATTATATATACGGAGGTTCCACTTCTCGCATAATTAAAAGCTGACGTCGCGACTGATTTTCGGAGATATCGAGAAAACGGTCAAAATAAACAAATACATAGACACACTCAAAAATTCGATTTAATCGGAAGGGCTACTTGCGGTATATAGCCGTCTCGGGTGGCAGCCGAAATTTGTGGAAGGGCTACTCGCGGTGTGTAACCGTCTTGAATGGCAGCCAAAATTTTTGGAAGGGCTACTCGCGGTGTGTAACCGTCTCGGGTGGCAGCCGAATTTTTTGGAAGAGCTACTCGCGGTGTATCGCCGTCTCGGGTGGCAGCCGAATATTTTTTCTTAATTTTTTTTCTTAAACCACGTAGTAAACAAGGGTCAGCATCTCCGAAAACGGTCGCGAAGCCAAGAAAATACAATAACAAAAGAAAATATAATAACATAAATTGAGTGTAATTGCATAAAATTGTTTAAGTGGAACCCCGGCAAAGAACTTCGCGAACAGGTAAAAAGGTCCAGCGCTACCGACGCAACGTAAAATTGCGACGAGCGGCAGCGCTCGCGCTAAACAAAGCGGAGCCGACCAGGCCCATTGATGCCACCCCTCCTCAGACATTAGGAAACGATTGCAACAGCGACAATAAAATAAGAAACCCCAGCGATACACATACAACTTCATCGCACGCGCACTCACACCTACCGACACACTTGCACGTAGACACCTGTCACGCACAAAATAATAATAACAACAATCACGCACACGTAGAAACACACACAGACACACATACACACAACGATTCGTGGTATGAAGCTCCCTCCTATTCACCTGTAACCCCCGATCCTCCCGCAGACGCTCAATCCTCCTCTGCTCCTTCCGTGAACAATCTACCGCCTTTACCTCCTCGCTCCCCCCCTCCAACGCACTCCGAACCCGCTTGTCCCGCAGAAAATCCCGCGGATCTGCAATCCGCACCGACTACTCCATCCCCTCCTCGCTCTCCTTCCCCTCTACCTTCCACATCCGGACAAGAACCCGCGGACGATGAATCCTCCGATTTCTCACGACCAATCACCCCACTGCTCGATCCTAAATTCCAACATTTCCTCAGACTAGCCTCCGTTTACCGAAAAGCAGATCCAAAAAAAATCCCTTTTGTAATTGATCCTTTAATAATAGATCCTTCCACTTGATATCCACCACCCCATCCAGAAAACTCCTCCCTGTCAAATTTCCTTATCTAGATGACATCCGCTTAGTCCCATACGTCATTTTTACTCAGGGACTTATACCGATATGCAAAATACCGGTATTTTACCGATATTTTTGGGTAATACTATGAAAACCCTTATGCAAACCAAAATGCAGAAATACCGGTATGACGTCATACCGGTATACGATAATACCGGTATATTTACCCATATTTACCTATATTTACGGATAATTTTTTTGTGATTTTTTAAAAGTAATATCTTAAAACTATAAGTGTTGTCATTATGTTAATAACACTTTTTAATAATACAATATTTATAAAAAACTGCTGCACAAAAACTTAATATTATTTAAATTATTTTATTTTTTTTATATAATTAAGAACAGTAACAATAATTAATATAATTAAAAACAGTAACAACATACACATAGACATATTTATCAATATCCAAATTTGTTAAAAATTTCCATTTTTATTAGTTCTGAGAATTAGAATATCGTCAAGAATATTATCGGATAGATTATAACGTAAATATGATAATATATATTTGAATGATGAGAACATTTTCTCAACACTAACCTATGTAGGTGGGACTGCTAAAACTATTTTAGACAAAGAATATAATGCAGGAATTTTACTTTTTTGTTTTTGCTAAAATTCCAAAATATTTTGTTTAGAATCTAAACGAGGATAATTTGAAAACCTTTGCAACATATTCAAAGTATTTATTGAAGGCGTGGAATTGTCTTGACGTCTTTTCTTCTCTAATTCCCTCAACATCTTTTCAATGTCATCTATTTCAGTTTTATTCTCATTTATATTGGAGGAAGTTGATGCACGTCTGTTATGCAATGATCCTTCTTCATATTCTTCTATCATTCTTTCTTTGTACTGCCACGTACGTGTTAAATGCTTTTGGCCTTGTGCGTTCTGTTCTTTGTTTAATATTATATTGAACCTTGCATCCAGAAACATAGCTGTTAAGAAAACATCAATATTAAAAATTTTTGTCTCAAACTCTCATACACTTGATGAGTTTACATCGCACATCGAGGAATATACATACCTGCCAAAAAACAATCACTTTCAAACAGACGTTTTTCTCGTATTTTCATATGTTCAATTAATTTGTTTTCTAATATTGTTATTAATTTCGTAGTTTCTAGCATACATTGTAACCACGTGCAATAAAAATCTCCGATAAGAAGTTGTTCTTCTTGCAACTTCTTTGTTGCAATACGAGCTGGCGTTAAAGAACACACAATGTTTTTAATTACGGCCCATTTTTCAGGAGATAAATATTGATCCTTATCGTTACCATCACAATATTCTTTTAATTCTAAAAGACGCTCGAGCATATCTAGCGTTGAGTGCCACCGCGTTGGACAATTCAGGATCGGTTTTTTTTATTCATTGCTTTCACTTTTACCAATCGGCGACCGTAATTTTTTGCAGACGTTTCCCGTTTCGGATATAATTGCCATAATTGTACTATCTCTTAGTGTGTCCGATACTGCTAATTGCAGTGTATGAGCTGCACACCGCACTGATCTGACCTGATATCTTACTTCTTTTATATTTTCTTTATTTTCTTCATTGTCCAAATTGAGTTCTTCATTTGACAATGAAAATTCTAGCTCTTCAATATGATTTTCCTCATTATATTCTAATTCTTCTTGATTCTCCCCAAGAAGTTCAACAAGTTTAATCATATTAGATCCGTTGTCCGTCGTTATAGAATAAATCTGCCTTACAGATATTCCGTATCTTAAAAGTACATTTTTTAATATATCTTTTAAGTTTGCAGCTGTATGTCGATCGTAAATTTCTTGCACTGCTAGAGTGTGCAAAACAACTTGTGTTTTTTCTATGTATTGCACATTTATTCCTATAAAAAAGCGATCCATACAGGTCGCGGCGTCAATTTTTAATGATACTACTTTATCAATATATGTGTTTAATTTATACTCCGTGAAATTGTTAAAAAATATATATGCTAGAGGGCCGATACGGAGTCAAATACTAGGTGTTGGTGTATGAACATAAATTTTTATTTAAACATGCCAAACGTTTTGACTCTTGGTTTGAGTCATCCTCTGTGGCATACAAAAATCTACATAAGTAAATTAATATAAGAACCTTACAAAAATCAGAGAAGCAGCACGGGATAAATACAAAGTAATAATTACAATTCACCATTAAGAAAAAGATAGGTAGTACATCAGTTTGCAAAAAGAAAGAGGTATCAAATAATTAGTTGATATTTGTCACGGCGTTTCGAAAACCAAAAATGTCCTCTCACCATGTCTCATGTCATTAGATAGTACACAAGAAACATAACTACACAACTGATGTACAGCCTTTACAAAGTTCGGATATATAAGTACTTGTTCCCCACCACAATAACAATAATAAAGTCTTTGAAGGTAAACAGACACTTTGATTTGTATATTTCCAGAAACGAGAAATAAGATTTTAATTTCTCTGTATTTGACATATTAATAGCATTAATTTGCAACTTAATTTGAATCATTTCAGAAATTAATCGTTTATTATAATGGTTTTCACGATCCAGAATACGTACATTATTTCATTTAAAATCATGCCCTGTCTGAAGGCGATGTTCAGTAACAACAGATGGATCTAAATGTTTTCGATTGATTTGATTCTTGTGTTTTGTAATTCTGGTTTTTAATTTCCTCTTGGTCTGGCCCACCTAAGAAGCATTGCAAGAAGTGCACTCAAGGCAGTAAACTAAATTCTTATTTTGTTTTTTTTTTAAGGGATCTTTAATTGCTTTAATAAATATGTCAAGTTTGTTAATACTGCGGAATGCAAGGGAGACATCAACTAAAGATTTTAATGACCTTGACATAGAGTCGGTGAGATTATTAATATAAGAGATCACTGAGAACGACTTCTTTTTATCTTGAGTGTCAATAGAGTTAACTGTTAAATTTATAATTTTGATGGTATATTTCTTATTAATCAAAAATTTCTATTATTAATGAGTTTAAAAATGAAATGTAGAGGATAATTGTTGATAATTAAAATTTCAATAATAAACGCGAGATTCTTGGTATGAAACTGTGGATGGGACAGTGTAAAAATTTTGTCTACTAAGCTAATAATAGTCCCAATCTTTTGTGAGGTAGGATGCATAAACAAAAAGTTTAAATATCTACCTGAGAAGGTTTCTTTGTGATGCCAGTCAAACAAGATTAAATTGTGCTTGTCAACAATTAATTTCACGTCTAGAAAATTTAAAGTGTTATCCATCTGAATCCACTCCATCGTGAACTGCAATTTATTGTTATAACTATTAAACAAAGACAGAAGTTTTGACAAAGAACCAGAAGAAGCCGTCAAAATCAGATCATCTACGTATCTGTAATAAAAAGAAGGAGTAAAAGGTAGTTTTTTTAAAAATTGATATCTCTAGGTCCTGCATGACAAGATCCGCAATGTTGGATGTCGAGGAAGGTCGGGTGGTAAAGATGAAGTTCTAATCACGAACTTGTATTCTTATCTTTATTGCTCCGATTACAACGTTCCTTTTGTTTCTTACACGGCTGTTCCTCACTGTGGTAAACTCTCCGGCTTGCGGAGCCACACAGTGAGCTAGCAGTCTAATCACGGTCTCCCTTCTGCATCATCCACGCGATCGATTTATAGTAGATCGATCGCGCTGATTCAGCAGGCCTACCGGTCCTAGCAACGGCCGTGCTAGTTACCGGTGCCGGTGTCGACACATGCTGCGTTGCACTTCGAACAATGCAGCAAAGTGTCGCACCCTGTGGCAACCAGCAGTTCTTCTTAGAACTGCTGCCTTCCTGCAACTTAACTAGGTCATTGAGCAATGACAGTGATGTCTCATCACGTTGCTCAATGGCCTCATCTCACTTAACTTTTAATACAAAAATTGGCGCACAACATTTCCTCCCCTTCCGGGAAAAAGGAAAATGTCCGTAACATTTTCCGTCGCAAATCTTAAACCTACTTGTGTACAATTTTTGCATGTTACTTACCATATCTTTGTATCTTACATACTATACTACGCGACATACTTACAGCGTGATGGTCTCGGCGTTTTGCGCGCGAGCGCTTCGCCGCTTTTCACGCTGTTCCGCGTTACGCGATTTCACGGCGACGCGTGCCAATTCCGCTTTTTCTTTATTTCTTATTACTTTATATATAACTAGTACAATAATTATCACTATTATCGTCACACCTGACGTAGTCGGATAGATAAAATGTGGATTTTCAAAAAACAAACTTTCGTTTATTTCGTCCGTTAATTCCGTTACCTCTGATTTTATTTTCTCAATTTGTGTTTTATTCTGTGTTATGCTTTCTAACACTACCGGTTCTTCACCAACCGTTCGTTCTTTTGCTTTTATCACCGAAAGGTTGAATCGTGGCAAATACGTGTTAATTAGTTCACCGTCCACCACCTTGTTGGTGCAAATCGTTACACTGGACGTCATTAACTTACATTTTTCCGACAATTTTATCTCTCCTACTCCGTTTACAGTTTCCGTTGCTTCTTTACGGTTTTCGCATGATATCACCACCGACTCGCTTTTCGGGGTTGAGTACAGCCATACACGCGCTTTTTCTAGCCTTATTCACATCATGTGGTTCAAAATCACAGTTTCCTCTTTACAATTGGAAAATTCTCCTGAATTACTAACATATGCCTGCACCTCGCATGGTGCGTCCGCGTGTACCTTGTACACCGATTCTCCACTATTGCAGACATAACTATTTCCAACGTTTTTACATTTCTCTAGCTGACTTACTTTTACGGAGTATGTTTATTTATTTTCATCTACTGCAACTATTTCGAATTTTACTTGTGCCACCTTAAAAACATTATCGTGATCGTGCACCGGCAAGGGCACTACCCTCAACAAGTCGTATTCTACCGGAGCTACTAGTGGAAACTTGACGACGGTATACACATTCGCGTTTTTACAATACACGCCAACCGTGACGTACTCTTTTATTGTCAACCAATTCTCTAGCGTTATGACGAATGGAAAATGTAATCCGTGGGCAGACCAATTATTCGCGTCCTGGAGGCCTTTTATTATTAATTCAACGGGTACCATTTCTAACTGCGCAAACTTCGCTTGTACGTCCGTGACGTAACCCATGATACTTTCTACGTCGAACTCGAGTTCTGTAATCATGCTGCCTAATTCCATAAAATACTCGCTAAGTTCGGTTTGCTGCGCGTAACTGTCTACTTTTTGTTTTATTTTAACCATCGCGTTTTTTAACTTGTTTTTATTTCTCTACGACCTCCTCAATGTTTTCTACGTGAGCAATAGTCGCGTTTATAACCTGCAGCTAATTTTTTACCACGTGCTGTAAAACAGCTTGTCTCTTGTTTAACAACTCTACTTGTTCCAAAACTCGCTTTTTGTCTTCGGCATCCATTGTACCGAACAGAATTTTCGCGACGGAACCTACTGCGTTAACCAGCCCCTTTCGACGACGTTTTTGTGTTCCCACTATAGTTTTAACGCGTTTTACTATTTTTTCCACTTTTTGCAATCTTTGTCGTAACTTCGCGGCAAACCCCTCGCACAGTTCTCCATTTCTGCGCGTTATCGCCGCATTTTCGCACGCCTTAGTTGTATAGTCTAACATACGTTCCGTTCGTTCCGTTTTTGTGTATACCGTTGATACGTCCAATCTTACAACTAGTCTCCACTTTTCGCTAGCGTGGAGCATCGTTCCATACTTTTCGTAGTACACGCCAGGATTGTGTTGAAACTTTTGTATGTGTTACCCTTGGTCCTCGACTCCACTCCACGCGACGCAAAAGGTAAGTACTGTTACTACTTTTATTAACAACATTTTCCTGCAAGCAAAACGTTTTATACAATACGTCTTTATACATTATCCGTTACTTTTATCGCGAATGGTGTCGCCTAACAGGTGGAACCGCGAGCGTCGGTCGTACTTCAAGTTCGTTACTCTGTCATCTAAGCTCTTTTTATTATCGCTTATACTAATTCTAGGACTTATATTTGAGACGTCCCGTGATCATCTTTTGTTTTTCAGGACATGATTCCTCATGATGACGAGCATCAGTACCTCGTTCGCCACCAACCCGGTAACTACGGTACCTTAGTGTGTGTTGTTTTTTTTTTTTAACAGTGTAAGTGTTTCGATTTAGAAAATCTTACAAGTGTGTCTTCTCTTTTTGTTTTCAACACTACTTTGTTTTTAGTGCTAACCATGTCCAAATTTGTGTACTCTTCGTGCACTGACGATAGTGCTGAGGAGTCGTCAAACGACAGCTTGGGAGGATCCACGACCTCGCTCAGAGAGCTCCGAGAGCCCCGGCTCCTCGCGCCCTGCGACGCTCCACACCCCCGAGGGTCCGCCGCAGTCACCACCGGGTTTCCCGGAGATAGTTTTTCTGTGCTCGTGGCCTCCGCCGTCTGCCTCCCCCGACCCAGGGGTCAATTCGGACGATTCGGACAACGACGTCGTCTGCTTGGGGCCCTCGCCGCCCGTCGTCCACCTCCTCATCGTTCTTTTAGACAATGAGTGAGGCAACCCGATGAGTTCTTTTTGTTTTTAATTTTCTACAAAGGCTTTCAGCTTATTCACGTGCACACTCTGCGTGCGCCGTCCTGCTTTGATTGCATACGTCACGTCTGACGTTTTCGCAACTATCACATAAAGTCCTATCCACTTTGATTCTAATTTCTTAGATCTGCCTTTTCTCAGTGTCTCGTCATAAAGTAAGACCTTTTCTCTCACGCTAAACGCTGCTTGCTTTGTCTTTTTGTCATAGTAACGTTTCGCTTTTTTCTTGTCTTTTTTGAGCTTTTCCCGCGCTACTCGATTTGTCGCCCGCAATCTTTCTTTTAATTCTTGCGCGTAGTTTTCTAAATTGTACTGTGTAGACGGTGGTTTTGTTAAGGCGGTCGGTAGTTCCGCGCACCTCCCGTACACCAATTCAAAGGGTGTAAACCCCGTTGCCGTGTGCGGTGTCGTATTGCACGTGAACATTGCATACGGCACCCACACGTCCCAATCCGTCTGGTCCTCGTTCACGTAATAACGTATGTACTCGGCTAACGTTCTATGCGATCGCTGTAATGCTCCGTTACTTTACGGATGATAGGCCGTTGTCTGTACTTTATTTATTCGCAGGAACTTGCAAACATTTTTAAACAGTTTGCTTATAAAGTTTGTTCTTCGATCCGTTAAAATCGTTTCCGGAATCCCGTGCTCACACACAATTTTCGTCGCGAACTTCTTTGCTACCGTAGCGGCTTTTTGATTCGGAACGGGTATTGTCTTACTAAATTTCGTAAAACCGTCTTGAAACGTCAGCAGATATTTATTTCCGCTACTTGTCACCGGTAACGGCCCGACAATATCAAGCGCACATTTTTCGAAAGGCTTTTTTGGCGTATCCGTAATTACTAGCGGTACTTTTATTTTCCGCGACAACTTATTCTTCTGGCAGGATTCGCATTTCAAAATATAATTTTCCACGTCGCTTGTCAGCTTAGGCCAGTCGTACCTCATTCTTATTCTTTTTACTGTACGTGCTATTCCTTGGTGTGCGCCCACCGGTGAATCATGATACTCGTAGTATCTGTCTCTTTTCCTCTTCGGTTAGCTCTTGCCTCTCGCTCTTCTCTTCTTTTGTTTTCTCGCTCTCCTTCGGTTTACACGTGCATGCCTCCGCAGGAGCTTTACTCAGCGCGTCTGCGTTGGTATTCGCCTTCCGTTTCTTATGCATGATCTCGTAGTCATATTCCTCCAACTTCAAACGCCACCGCACGAGCCGCGATCCGGGGTCCTTTACGTTAAAAAGCCACACCAGTGCCTTATGATCCGTGACAATCTTGAACCTTGTTCCGTATAAATAAGGCCTGAAATGCTTTACTGCCTACACAATTGCGAGTAACTCCTTTTCTGTCGTTCTGTAGTTTCGCTCAGCTTTGTTCAGTACTCGGTTCGCGTATGCAACCGGCCGATCCTGACCTACCGCACCTTGCGATAGCACCGCGCCGACCGCGTAACCCGACGCGTCGGTTGTCACGATAAACTCCTTGTCGAAGTCCGAATATGCGAGCAATGGAGCGCTAATTAACTTTTCTTTCAAATTTTTGAACGTTTGCTGTTGCTCGTGCCCCCACTCGTACGCTACTTCTTTCTGCAACAGTCGTGTCAACGGCTTTGCTATTTTTGAGAACCGGTCGATAAATTTTCTGTAGTATCCTGCCAGACCAATGAACGCCTGTATATCTTTTGCTTTTTTCGGAACCGGAAATCTCTTGATCGCCTCTATTTTCGACGTATCCGGCGATATACCCTTCTCGGTGATCACGTGCCCTAAATACGTGACTTCTTTGCGAAAAAATTCGCACTTATCCGGTTGCAACTTTAAATTGTACTTTCGCAACCTGTCAAGAAACTCTCGTAGCCGCTTGCTGTGTTCTTGCAAGTTCGCACCGTGTATCACGATGTCGTCGAGATACACGAAACACTTTATACCCCGTAGTCCCATCAAGACCGAGTTCATTAACCTTTGAAACGTCGCCAACGCATTTTTCAATCCAAAAGGCATTCTGTTATATTCGTAGTGACCATGCGGCGTTGAAAACGCTGTCTTTCCTTTGTCTTCTTCGTCCATTGTTATCTGATGATACCCGGACGCCAAATCTAACGTTGAGAAATACTTTGCACTCCCAAGGTGGTCCAATATTTCTGCAATATTTGGCAGTGGAAAAGAATAGCCTATTGTTGCCTCATTTAGTCGACGAAAATCTACGACTATTCTCAACTTTCTCACGCCCGACGCGTCCATCTTTTTCGGAACCACTAGTAAAGGTGCGTTCCACTGACTTTCACTATCGCGTATTATTCCGCTTTCTAACATTTCCCCGATTTGTTTTTCTACCTCTTGCTTATGCTTCTGCGGCAACCTATATAACTTAACGCTTATCGGAGTGGTATCAACCTCTCATAGGTATCTTATGCTTCACCGCGCTTGTTTTAGATAACGGCTCCCCTGCAAGATGGAATATATCTTGATACTCCTCGCATATCTCGTACAATGTTTCTTTCTCTTCTTTATTTAAATGCTTCACTCGCAGTGCCTCTTTTACTCTTTCGCGACGTGTTGACCTCTCCGTTTTTATGCTTACGTTTGCTATTTCGCTACTTGTCTTACTCTCTTCTTCTAGCGCTTCCAATTTAACACGCGGAGTGCCTATTGTTACCGTTTTTTCCGTAGTATTTACTATACTCACATGGCAAAAATTTCCTTTCGGTTTTGCCAAACAGCTTCCTATGAAAACTCCTGGCTACGTTTCTTCTCCTTGTACTATTCCGATTTGATTATTATCAGTTACAGCTTGCACGATTGTTTCGCTACGAGGTTGCAATTTTACATTTTTATATGGGCGCAATTGCAACGTATTTTTTCCCAGCGAGAGTTTTCCCGCTTTGTAATCCGGCTTGGCATTGTGCTTTTTCATAAAGTCATTTCCTAAAATGCCCTGATAGCTAACCGGGAAATCGTCTCTCACAACGTAAACCGGATGCTTAATATTTTTGTCTTTTAGCCGTATGATTGCTGTGATTTTCCCTATGACGCTTGCTTGATGCCCTGTAACGCCTGTCAGTTTCATGCTCATCTTCTCGGCTGGCGTTTTCTTTTTTAAATATTTCTTTTTAATCAATGACACTGTAGCTCCAGTGTCATAAAGCAATTCCACTTCGCCTTTCTTTGCTTTTCTCATCGGTACAGTGACTAAGTCCAAAACCGCTTGCGCAGCATCTAGCTCGGCTACCTGTAGTTCTGCTACTGACACGGATTTTTTCTTTTCTTTTCCGTTGTCCTCTTCGTCACTCGATGACTCGCTATTGTCACTTCGGCTTTTCTTTTTCTTGTCTTTTGCCGCACATATGGCTTTTACAGCTTTTTTTTTATTTTTCCTGCCTTTCAGCGACCAGCAATTTTTCTTGATATGCCCTGCCTTTTTGCAATAACTGCACGTTTTGTCCACAGCATTTACTTTGCCACTGCTCGGTTTAGGCAATGCCACTCTGTTTGATCGGCACTCTCTTCCGTAATGTCCGATCTTTTCGCATTTGTAGCACGCGTTTTTTTCATAGTTTTTTCCCATCTTTTGCTTTACTGCAAAATTTTCACCGTGGCTGCTTTGTGGCACCGCCACCTTATCCTCAGAGCTTGCTGCGTTTATAGCCTCTTGCAACGTTCCATAGTTGCGTGACCTTATTATTAACCTGACGTCACTCCTTAAACCTCTTTGGAACTGTTGCAACGCTTGCTCTTTAATAATATTCATAATAATACGTTTCTCTTCCATGGTGTGCCTTTTGCCTTCCACCATAGATTCGTACAACTCCATGGCCGTTTGACTTACTCTTTGACCGTAACCCTGTGCGCTTTTATTATTCTTTTGTCGCAATGTGTTAAATTCTATTTGTAATTGTGTAGTGCTTTGCTTTGCAAAATACGTAGCTTCTATTTCTGCCTTTAACTGTCCAAAATCGCGAATGTCCTTCGTTTCAAAATCAATCAATGCTTGCCCTCTCAGCTTGGTTCGCAATACTGCTTGCAAGAGAGCGGGTTCCTCCGCAGGATTGACCATTCCCTCTGCGTACTCGCATGCATTCAAAAATTCTCGAACTTGCTCAGGTGATTTCCCAGTAAACGTCGGTATCATTCCGACCACGTCTTTTAACTTTAGAGCGGAACTTCCCCCTGCGCAGCCCCCCCCCCCTACGCAGCTCTACCCCTGCCTACACACTTACAACATAAACATAAGAACTTACTTTTTTTAATTTTTTAAGTTTTTAAAAACTTACCACATATATAGAATCGATTTTAGACACATACATACACAGTTTGTCCGGAAAGTTCCCGGACTACGTGAATTAAAAATCGAAAATGAAAGATATGGTTTATTAAACAAGTTTACACT
>NW_018020811.1:26180-27684 GCF_002006095.1 Pseudomyrmex gracilis | reverse complement strand
AGTCCGGGAACTTTCCGGACAAACTGTGTAGGTTTGGATTGAACCTCGCTTTATATGGACAGTAACTTCCAACGCAAAGCGAGGTTCAATCCAAACCTATGTATGTGTGTAGGTTAAGTTAGATTTTTGAATAGTGGAGCCCCCCCGTAGGGGGGGCGGAACGCACTTTTTCCACGCATACACTTTCTACGAGAAGCGAGGTTTTAAATAAGAAATACACCTAAAATCGATTTTAGTCGATATAGTTTTTATATTTTATAAAAATGTTTTTTATTTCTCGAAGTTGGGACTATGCTCGTTTTGTTTGTCCCATTAAACACTATTTTTGTGCAAAATTTCAGATTGATTGGGACAAGAAAGCATTCTGAAATACACCTAAAATCGATTTTAGTCGATATAGTTATTATTTTTTTAAAAATTTGTTTTTTATTTGCCGAAGTGGAGACTACGCGCGTTTTGTTTGTTCCATCGAACACTATTTTTGTGCAAAATTTCAGATTGATTGGGAGCAGGGGTCATTCGGAAGTATATCCCACTTTTTATACCCTTGACCCTTTCGCATACAGTATATTTCGATGAAAGGGTCGAGGGTATAAAAAGTGTAAGAGGGTTTGAGTGAACTATGGCTCATTCAATTTTGTATTTCGCAATTCGTGCCCACGTTTCAATGAACTATGGCTCATTCAATTTTGTATTTTGCAATTCGTGCTCACTCCTTGTGAGAGTGACGCGGTGACGCGTCTGACGCCCAAATTTTTAGAAAGAATCCGTCGACTCGGCGCAGCGGTTTACTCAGTTTACCATCTTTTTCTATCCTGCTACTCAGTGGATGTTTTATTTCCGCGGACCTCCTTCCGTGTCCTGCGTTAGAATCTCCGTTTCCGGGGAAGCGACGCGAGAAGTCGGTAACAGCAAAAAAAAAACGTCACAATATATATACATATATATATTGTATATATACAGACGTAGATTGTGAATAGCTGTAAAGCTCGCGCGTGCGCGTAAGATATGTTTATCTGAAGTTTGTAAATAGCTTGCACGCGCACGTAAGACATGTCTGTTTATAGACTTTTGATGCTGCCGCGCCAAGTGTTCTTTTATTAAATATTTTTTATATTAAAAAATAATAATAATACAAATAGTTTCAAGTTAAAATTTTTAATTTAAATACAATACATGTTGTGCGTGTACTTGGCGCCTGTTTTTACCTTTTTTTAAAAAGGTAAGGTTTTTGAGATATCACACATTTTGTAGTATATACGTTGTAGCAGTGTGCCCAGTTTTGACTCTCTTACAGCACGCTGCAGCAAGCGGAGGGGATACGCACACAGGCAAGCAGCCGTGTACGTGTGCGCTCGACGCTTCGGCCGTCTTCGGGCGGTAGAAGAGAACAGAGATATGTCTACTATCTCTTTCTTTCAACATAGGCATAGCGTACGCGGCTAAGCCTCGCGCTAGCAGCTGTATATCATTTTTCGGCGTTTGCTCTTGTTCTTGCACGTAT
>NW_018020811.1:3008-24225 GCF_002006095.1 Pseudomyrmex gracilis | reverse complement strand
AGAAAGAGACAGTAGACATATCTCTGTTTTCTTCTACCGCCCGAAGACGGCCGAAGCGTCGAGCACACACGTACACGGCTGCTTGCCTGTGTGCGTATCCCCTCCGCTTGCTGCAGCGTGCTGTAAGAGAGTCAAAACTGGGCACACTGCGTTGTAGTTTAAAAAATACATCAAGATGGAAAAACATATTTACATCATTAACCAAGCTTCAAAACAGTTTACTTTAAAAACAAGTTATGTCCTACGAGAAAAAACGACATCTTTATTCCATATTATTATTTCTGTGCGCGGTGTCGCAAAACAACGTCGCAAGAAACTGTCGGAACAATCGGTACTGGTGGAAGTGTTGCCGGCACAAAATCACTACGCCGCGAGGAATATTGTCAGAGCGATCGGTATCATCGGAAATCTTGCCGGCACAAAAATGCAAACCACTACCGTGTTTCTTGATTCACTCTTTCTCTCTTTAACTTGCACTTCCTGTCTTTCTTTCTTTTTCTTCTCTCAACACGCTCGTATATGTATGCCATCTGTTAGCAAGCATACGAACATGCACACAATTTGGTCGTACGACGACGATAATGATGATAATAACATTTCTGAAAGATAAATTTCTCTCTTCAAAACTTTATCGTCGAATATCTCTAAATCAGAAACACAAACAAAAAACGCAAGACTTATTTTTTTTTAATGTTTTGTTTTGAAGCAATTGAGACTAAAATGAAATTAATCGGTTCAGTTGTTATTGAAATATTGTTCCGTGAAAATCTCCTCACTCCTTAATTGCGTGAATTTCTCGTTTAAGAGGCACGAGTGTCTTGTGCCGTTCGAGCGCGACTTTGTTGCGCATGAACTTAGCGCAAGGTATCTCTTGATGCTAAAACGTAACATCAATGCTAGCAAAGGCCTTGTAAATAATACAATAGAAAAAATAATTTTCGTTATTACCGACTATAGACACCTGTAAACCGACGTTTAGTAGGATCAAAATTTCTCTGTATTTACTACATCAGATAAAAAGTGCTTCTCCAGAAGCAATTAAATTATGCTAAGATTTGTATGAAGTCCTATTAGAATGTCGGAAATAAGAATGAATATTTTATTTACAGTTTCCTATTATAACCTAACCATATTTTCATATTGTAGAATTATTTTTCCGCTCTTAATACTTACTTTGACCGGACTTCATACAAACGTATGATATCAAAGAATATTATGAGACATTCAGATTAGAATTAAAATGTGTAATTATCGAGGAATATTGATTCTCGTGATGACAGTATATTTGCTATCATATACTAACATTATGCCAGAAAAAACCAGCACTATATAGTTCACAAATATTGCGATAGAGAGTGCTGCAATATGACGCGTGCGCATATGACCAGTATGCATGTGCATATCGTGCCACATGCATAGACGTATAATATATAGACTGCGCATTCCCTACCTTTGCTATGTTAAGAAAATGTCTTCAACGTTGAGAGAGACAGCTGGTGTTGAACAGTAGCCTCATCTTTGTCTAGCGAAGTAGTGGGAGGAAAAGAAGTCTTTGCTGATTGATAGAATAGTAGTGGAAAAGTAGGGATAGAAAAATAGTGGGGGTAAAGAAGAGTGAAAGAGATTAAGGGATAGGTTAGGTGGTATGAAACAGTAGGCCCTGATCCTACTACAGACATTGATAGACAGAGAAAGAGTTACTATTCAAAGTATGTTGTCTCTCTCAACGTTGAAGACATCTTTTCAGCTAAACGCGCAGTCTATATATTAGGTTTGTTTTACTTGCATACACAAAAAGTGTAAAGTGTACACCTTACACTTTTAATACACTACACTTTTTGGAAGTGGGGGAAACATCGTGTAAAGTGTATGCTTTTCAAGAAAAACGCCAGAGTGTAACAAAAGTGTACTACAGTGACTACGTTTACACGCACTGGTAAAACAAAAAAATATTACACAAACAAAATAATTTTTAATGATTTAAAATACAATTTAATACTATATTTAAAGAATTTATAATTTCTGTCATATTGAAAAAGAATGGTATTGTAATAAATTTAACATATTTTAACATATATCTTATTATATATATGTAAAATTTGATACAATAACCTATTACTTTACTTGATGAACATCTCATCATATCCAACTGAGTTCTAAAATGACATTCAAAACATAAACTAAAGCTGTAACGTTACACTAGCTTTATACCACCTCTCAAGGAGGTGTACAAAACATGTAAATTACGTCATTAAAGTGTACTACACTTTCAAGACGAACAGCGTGTAATGACGTAACTCAACGTCACTTCCGGCAAGAAAAACACTAAAGTGTACACTTTACACTAAAGTGTATAAAGTGTATGCAAGAAAAACAGACCTATTATACATCTATAGCCACATGACAGATTTTCTAACCTACGAAATATCAGTGTTGTTAGATGCATATATATAATACTCCTATATTGCTAGTACGGTGCCGACCTGAAGACCACATGTTACGGTGCAGACAATATAGTAGCCTCTCTCTCCAGCTGCTTTGTGCGCATGCGGTGAACATTCAAGCACGTTTGGGCATTTCTCTTTCTCGCGTTCTTTCCAATGCTTTGTCTTGCTCGCACTCGCTTAGTAGACGCGCCTGCGCATAATGACGCTCGACTATCTATGCCCATATTTGGACTTCGTGCGTCTCTCTTTCTCGGGCCTTGTGCCTCTCATTGCGAAGATACGCGACTAGCAATATAGGAGTATTATATATATGGTTAGATAAGACGCTTTTTTTCGCGCATGCGCGACGCATCTGGTTATAATTCTAGCGGCCACCGGCCGCCGCTAGTGATGCATGCTGTATATACAGTACGTAGTGTTAGGTGCTGCCGGTGCTGGCGCGAAAAATGTAACGGGCTATATCAAGTAAGGTTAAATTAAACTGGTAAGTACATTAAAAAATTTTAAATTATTTATATTTATATTGTTTATTTATATTGTTGAAGTAACAAAGAAATGCGCGATATAACAAACAAATATAACGCGAAATGGAATCAAATATTTCGAAAGGAGCTATTAAAAAGACGCGTGCAAGATTATTTCATAATTCGTGGTTAAATGAAGATTTATTTAAAGGATGGCTGGCTCCTCATCCTATAAAAAATAAAGCAATTTCTATTTTGTGCAATACCATCATTAGATGCTGTAAATCAGATTTAATACGGCACTCACAGAGGACAAAACATATTAAAAACTATCAGAGTAATTCTCAAAGTCAAAGTCAAACCCTTGTTAATNCTAAAAATTCTCAAAGCTTTGTTAATTTTCATAGTAGTAATGTTAAACGGGCTGAAATTAAATTAGCANCATTTTTTGCAGAGCATAATGTTGCTCTTGTACCCCAGATCATTTAGTTCTTTTGCTAAAAGATATTTGTATAGATTCTGCAATCATGCAAGATCTTTCACTAGCTCGAAATAAGTGCACCAATATTATAAAAAAGTAATCGCGAAACGTGAAATAGAAAAAATGATTGATATTTTACAANAACAAAAATTTTCTATTTTAATTGATGAAAGCACGGATATTGCAGAGACTAAAATTTTATGTGTTCTTGTACAATTCTTTTCATTCTTTCATAAAAAAGTAAAAACTTAATTATTAGAATTATTGCCATTAGATGCTACAGATTGCTCTGCAAATAATATTTTTGAATTATTTAAGAAACTTTTAGAAAAATATAAAATTCCTATTCAAAATATAGTCAGAATGGCAAGCGACAATGCGTCCGTTATGATTGGATGCAATAATTCTTTTTTTTCTCGTTACAGTTTGAAATTCCGGGAGTAGTTATGCTAAATTGCATTTGCCATTCTTCCGCGATACTAGCCAGTAAAGCTTGCGAGAAATTGCCACAGTCTTGTGAAAATTTAATTTGAAGGGTTGCAACTTACATATCAAGCAGTGCAAAGAGATGTGCAATTTTGAAAAAATTCCAAGAATTTTTTGATGTAGAAAAAAATAAAATTTTAAAATTATCAAGTATTAGATGGCTTGTTTTACATAAAAGTGTAGTTAGACTACTCGATAATTGAAAAGTTTTAAAAACTTATTTTACTCTAGCCATTCATGAAGATAAAAAAATAAGATCTGCGGAAATTATTTTAACAGATTTAAATAATAATCATATAAAATCATATTTATTANTTTTAAAATATTCTTTGCATTTCTTTAATAGTTTTAACGCTCTGTTTCAATCACGACAAGTTTTAATTCATAAATTATTTGATAATTCGCTACTAATAATTCGGCAAATTGCTCGAAATTTCATTACTCCAGAGAGTTTGAAAAATATCATCTTATTAGATGGTGACAATAAGAATTACATTCAAGATCTAAATAATATATATGTAGGACCCGAATGTGAAAGCTTTTTAGTAACACAACCTTTAGAAGTCGCGCAAGAAATTAAGTTAAACTGTTTAGATTTCTTTAAAACGGCAGTCCGGGAAATGTTAAAACGTTTGCCGTATAAAGAAACTTTTTTTCAACAATTAGCTTTTTTAGATTCCTCTATTGCTTTATTGGATGAAGCTACAATTAAAATTAGAGATTTAACTTGTGTGGCTAACCGTATCGCAAATATAGACATAACAAAATTAGCGTTTGAATGGGGAATTCTGCCATCAGTTTTTAATGAATCACAAAAACAAGAATTGTCTTTTTTAGCATATTTTTACATTTCTTAATTAAAAATTATTGAAACAGTTTTTTAATTATTAAAAAGTGATAAAAAGTAAAACAAAGCACTAAAAAATAATACAATAATAAAAAGTAAAGCATATGTAAAAGAAATTAATCAATTGTGGTTAAAAATTTTAGAACATAAAGATTTTAATGGGGAAAAATTTTTTCTAAATTTAGAATTAATAGTACAAGCAGTCCTTTCTTTTCCCCATTCAAATGCCGAAGCCGAACGGATTTTTTTTATCGTAACAGATGTAAAAACTAAAAACCGAAATTGATTATCAATTGATACTCTTTCCGCGATTAGCATTGTTTGATCTAGTTTACAGGCTGAAGGCATTAATTGTATTAATTTTAAAGTTGATTCGAGACATTTAGAATTGCATAACTTGCAAAATTTATATATGAAACAATCTGATTGCAGTTTATCTGATGGTGTTTAATATTTTTTAGTTTTGTTGTTTTATAATATAATTTTTAAATATAATTTTTTATTTAGAATATTATTTTTATTTATATTTTTTTTTCAGGATAAATTTTTTCTTAACAAAATTAGAGTCACGTTTACAATCTTATTCCATGGTAGTTATTTAAGTACAAATTAACCACGTTTCTTTTAGCAAATCATTTGTACCTGCATTTAGTTATTTAAGTACAAATTAACCACGTTTCTTTCAGCAAATCATTTTTACCTGCATTTGTGCAATATTTAGTTTTATTTATTTAGATCTTTATTATAATACTTATTAGTTTATTCATTATAATAAAAAAATTAATTTTTTATTGTAAAACACAAATTAGATACTACAATTAGAGTATAATTTTATATTGTATAAAATATAAATGTATTTAATGTTAAAATTTATTTTTTGTTACTTTTGAAAAGATATAAAAAAATGTTTTTTTTAACAGTTATTAGAATTTCTGCGATTTTATTGTGATTATNCTACTGTGATCATGTAAAATACTTTTATTTTATAAATACTGGTAAGGTTTTGGCAGTTTTCCTTGCCCTTGCAAGGAAAACAAATTTTGGTATTCTTTGTAATTCTGCCAAATAAAGTATTTTATTTTTAATATAATTATGTAATTAAAAATTATTTAAATATCCTTTCTTCCTCTAACTTATTTTTTATATTAATATCACTTATTTCATTTTATTATGGTGAAAAAATTACTTAAAGTTATAAATATATATGGTTTACAAAAGTAATTTACATATGCTTTACTTTTTATTATTGTATTATTTTTTAGTGCTTTGTTTTACTTTTTATCACTTTTTAATAATTAAAAAACTGTTTCAATAATTTTTAATTAAGAAATGTAAAAATATGCTAAAAATTTTTAAATATACTCATCAAATATAACTTTATTTGATGTAGTCCGTCACAGTTTTTGCCAGCACCTAACACTACATACTACATATATAACATACATCACTGGCGGCGGCCGGTGGCCGCTGGAATTATAACTAGATTCGTCGCGCATGCGCGAAAAAAAGCGTCCCATCTAACAACACTGCGAAGTATCTGCAAATATAAAGATCGTTTAATAGTAGTCGTAGAAAACAAACGCAAGTCTCACGAAATTGACCTAACGGATCTATCACACTACTCAATCGCAACACGATTGGTCACTTCCGCGAGATCTGTGACTGCAATTGCGTTTTGCAATAACATAGAACAACTTTAAAATAACTCGCTGTGCGGAGCACGTGTTTTTTTGTTAAAACGTTTTCAATACAACACAAAACAAATCAAACTTTTATAAGTTTTACTGAAAAAGTCAAAGTGAACAATATTTGTGTTGCATTTGTTGTGTTATTCGTTAATCTTACATTATAGTGTAATAAATTATATAATATTAAATCGTAGTGTATTAAATATTATACAAATATTATGTTGTATTCAGATGTTGTATTCAGATGTGTTATATTGTGATTATTATGTGTTATATCATTCTATAAACGTTTAAAATACCATCTGTATTAATGTGAGTATAGAAAACAATGCCAACGCATATATGCTGGCTATTTTCTAAATATTAATATATACCAATGTCAGATGCATCTTTTTGACTCTAAAGTTGCTTTGTTTTTCTTCCCAGAGGCGTTTTTGAAAATGTGTGCTAGAATATTAATAATTATTAAGCATTTTTGGTTAATGTATGTTGGCTATATTTTAAATTTATAATGCCAGAGGCGTCTCTTGTGATATAAACTTGCATTGTTTTTTCTCTTAGAGGCGTTTTTAAAAACGTGTGCTGGTGTAAAAATTAGTATGAACTGCCAACGCATATGCTGGCTATTTTCTAACTAATATTAAAATAAAACAATGTCAGATGCATCTTTGTGACTTTAAAGTTGCTTTGTTTTTTCTCCCAGAGGCGTTTTTAAACACGTGTGCTGATGCTATGATGAATATAAATTATTTACAAGTAACTGGACTGACTATATATTTTAAATTTATTAGATTACAGTATTTTATAACATAAAACTGCTTTATCTTGTTCTCAGAGGCGTTTTTATAAACGTGTGCATGTGCTATAATAAATACACATTATTTACAATTAACTGTGCTACTTATGTTTCAAATTTTTATATTAGAGTATTTTATAGCACAAAATTTTTTTATCCTTTACCCAGAGGCGTTTTTATATACGTGTGCTGGTGTAATGATGAATACAAAGTATTTACAATTACCTGTGCTAGCTATGTTTTAAATTTATTGATGACAATATTTTATAACATAAAACTGCTGTTACGTCCTGGGGACTCCACGGGCCTCTTTTTCTTGCAATGTGACGCGCTGACATACAATAAATTCCTTTTTTTTTTGAAACAATAAATAACACGAACGGACTCGGACTTCGACGCAATAAACGCGCAAATAGAAATCGTGCCGTCGCCCGAAAACAATAAACCGAGCCTAGCAACGATCCTAAAAATTCCTTCGTAGACGATAGCAAACAGAAATTTTTATTATTGTTTAAACATCCCGAGCAACTTTCCAAACAAACCCGGATATCTCCGGGCCAGGCAAAACACCCCTCATAAAAATTAGACCAGCCGGAGCAAACAGAACTCCGGCGCCACGAGCACTTTTATTATATACAAATAGCAAAGGGTCTATGCGGCGTGATCGAAAAAACAACACTCTCTCTTTTTTCTTTTCCGAAAAATCGAACGAGGCGACCAAAGCGAGAGATCGTCGCCGATTGGCGATTTCGCAAGTCGCCCGACCGACTAATTAACAAATAAGAACTAGCAAAGCTCAACTGAGTTTTCCGATTGGGAGAGTCCTCGCTTACTCAAAATTGTATATAAGCCAGGGCTCTCGGAATCGAAATCAGAAAAGAATCGCGCCGCGTGTCTAGAAACAGAAAGAGCCACAGATTTTAGTGAGTAGAAGAAGTAAGTGACAGTAAGTAAGTGAGTGACAGTGAGTGCGGAGAGTGAGATCCCAGAGTCATCAACACCGCCGACCCGCAACTCCGAGCGAATTACAGCGCCGCACCGGCCTCAACTGCCAGAATCAACATCACCAGTCCGCAGCAAGTAGTAAGTCCACATCATTATATATACGGAGGTTCCACTTCTCGCGAAATTAAAAACTGACGTCGCAACTAATTTTTGAAGATATCGGGAAACGGCCAAAATAAACAAATACATAGACACACTCAAAATTTGGTTTAATCGGAAGGGCTACTCGCGGTAACCGTCTCGGGTGGCAGCCGAAGTTTTGGAAGGGCTACTCACGGTGTATAGCCGTCTCGGGTAGCAGCCGAATGTTTTGGAAGGGCTACTCACGGTGTATAGTCGTCTCGGGTGGCGTCCGAATTATTTCTTTTTCTTTCCTAAATCACGGAAACAAACAAAACTCGCTTACCTCCGAATATTAATCTTAGAATCATGACACATTCAAATTTATTCCTATCATTAAATCTATCGGAACCTAAAAAATGAAACAAAACCGAATTTGTTAATTGACATAAGGAACTACATTTCTAAGATGATCTAAGTTGCGTAAACATGGGTTAAAGAGGCTGGCTGCACTAAACAACTCGTATTCCCTCTCTCTCTCTCACACTTGCACCCTAGCTTATAGATTACTTTATACGAAACGATTATGCGCTCCGTCATTGTATTAGTTTCAACACACCTGTATGTTAGTAATTTGCTAAGATTTTGATTTGTCTTTTTTTTAATAAATATAACTACTTTATAATGTGTGGAATCAACCTAAAGAATTATTCCTTTGTTATCCTTCTTTCCGTATAACCCACTCTCACTTCCTCGTTAAAATCGCTAGGTCCCGTCCTTGGGATGAGACTTGCGTCTCAGACCTAAAAAGGGATCAACGAGTGAGTGTTCGCTAGACAGAGTAAGATCGGCGTACGCCGTTGATCTGTCGACGAATATAAACAAACTCGCTCGACTCTCTCACAGCGGGACTTCCGTGTCCCCTGTAAAAAGAGATAAGGAAATCGACGTGTTTACTGTTGCGTCACACCACAGCCCGACCGTATCTATGGGCCAGGACGTAACACTGCTGTATCTTTTTCCTAGAAGCGTTTTTATAACGTGTGCTGATGTAATGATAAATATATAGTATTTACAATTACCTGTGCTCTATGTTTTAAATTTATTGGATTACAGTATTTTCTAACATAAAACTGCTTCATCTTTTTCCCAGAGGCGTTTTTATAAACGTGTGCTGATGTTATGATGAATACAAATTATTTACAATTAACTGTGCTAGCTATGTTTTAAAATTATTGTATTAAATTTTTTTAACATAAAACTGCTTTATTTTTTTCCCACAGGCGGTTTTATAAACGTGTGCTGGTGTAGTAACGAATACAAAGTAGTACATGTATGTGTTATAGTCAAAGCCTGAAGCACGTGCACTTCTAGGATTGACTGGTCAATCAAAGCCTGAAATAGGCTTTCTTACGTATTTTTCAATATACGCTATCATCGCAGTGACATATTGTAGATCAGGTTGAGTCAGATTTTTAAAGAAAGGAGATGCAGTTGAAGGTAGGGACCTAATTCAACGTAAATTATGATGTCACTGCGATACTAGCGTGAAAGGAACGAAACAAAACATATTTTGGGTTTTGACCAAAGCTCCGCGAATTGATCAGTCAATCTTAGGAATGTCCTGGCTTCGGTTTTTGTCTATGACGTATACATACATGTATATGTATATGTATATGTATGTATATATATTTATAGATATATACACACACACATTTATTTTTCGAGAAAAAGAGAGAGAGAGAGAGAGAGAGAGAGAGAGAGAGAGACAGATTGAAAAGAGATTTGACTTGTATCTATTCTTGTCTTTCGTATGTTTGATCTGTTCTTTGATTAGAGTGCAACGAGCTAATTGGTATGTCTCGCGTTCATCTAAGTTTTTTTTTTGTAGTTTTTGACGACCAAATACCATACCGTATTTAAAGAGCAATTCAGTATATACAAGATGTCCGACAATCAATGTAAAATCTTTCGTAGGCAAGTAAAAAGAGTAAGAATGAGTTAAAAAGTCCTGAACCATTTTTTCTCTTACATATAATAAAGAAGTACTTATTAAATAAACCAAGCCAATCTGCCGACCTTTAGTCGGACGCACGTCAGTGAGCCGCGCGGAGCGCTCACACCAGGCGTGCGGTTCACTGACGTGCGTTTGGCTAAAGATCGGCGCTGATTAGCTTGATTTATTCAATAATTACTCCTTTATTATATGTAACAGAAAAAACTGTTTTAGGACTTTTTGACTCAATTTTACTTCTTTTACTTGCCTACGAGAGAGATTACAATAATTGTCGGACACCTTGTATAAATGTATTGTGTTCTGTATAGTAGTAATCACAGTGTTATTCTTCAGGAAACAAATATATACACAATATAAAATAGATGTTTGTAACACTCTTTATTTATTATATATACTTGTTTTTTATACTTGTTTTATGTACACAATATAATGTGTTAGAAAAAAGGGACTTTCCATAAAGAAAACAATTATGATAAAAAACTTTATTATGTGTAATTAGTTTTTTATGAACAATAACGCATTGTGATTTTTTCAGTACTGTACAGAACATACACTTATTATACACATATGTGCACAAATATTATATTAATTTTTTTTTAATTAGCATATATTATTACAAGTAAATTTTGAGACGGATTGCCATCAAACATTTTACAAACAATTGTCAAACGCAAGAGTTAAACCTTTCGTTATTATTTTGAGTGTTCGCTCCCAAACATCTTTCTAAAAGATCGTCGAAAAATAATTCTTCATAAATAGGCTTAATCAAAGCTGCAACTTTGTCATGAAATGCTGGTAGATGTTGATAACTTGCTTCTTGATTTACTGTCTTAAGTCGCTGCCACTTGCACCAAGATTCCGGTCCCTCTGGGCAGTAGAAGTGTTGCGGATTTTTGTCCGTAGAAGTCATATGATAAAATGTTGCCCACGGCTTTTCTCATATCTTCAACAGAATTAGCGTGTTTTTGAATAGCCAATCCGTAATAAGTCGACATTTCTTCTATTTTTTTGTTTGTCAATTAAAGTGTTTTTGGCTCTTTTGGTTTTTTTTTGTACTTTTTTTGAGTATTTGTAATACCTTAAGAGGGTACTGGAGTGAGATCCGAAGTGGAATCTCTGCCCGGAAAGTGGCGCTCTCAACTGGTCTCTGAGAGAAGAAGACAGACGTACTATATCTGTTCTTGTCTCTCGTCGCGTTAATTCGTCCTTCTTTTAAAATGAGACGGGCTACTCCCGCTGTCTCTCGCGTTACCGGTCTTTCGTCGTACAGATCGAGCCGGCCAGCACCAAAAACACTGAAGTAGTGAAGATACGCACACAAGCGAGAACCGCTGTCCGTGTGCGCTCGTGGAAAAGTGGGGAGGATCCCGATAGCCAAGATTTCTTTAGTACAGATTGACGGTTGCACAGATCTTGTTTGCCAAGATCCCGTTTGCACAGACATATTATAGATTAGTTTAGGTTAGATTTTTCGGGAAAGGGGTGCAGAGGGAAGGGCGGAGCCCCTTCCCCGCCTACATATGTACTATAGTGTGTGATATAAACAAAATATTTACTTCGCAAATGTAATAATAACGACTATGTGTAATCGGGATCTGTAGAAAAGTTTTCTGTGCAAACGGGATCTAGGCAAACGGGATTTGTGCAACCGTTGATCTGCGCAAAAGAAATCTGTGCTATCGGTGCTTTGCCTTGCATTATTAATTATTAAAAATATGAGTTAACTGTGATAATTTACATTTTTAAAGTATTTAAAAATATTTAATATATGTATATATTGTATATATATAAAGTATATTATTAGTGTTATTTTTTATATATTATTATTTGATAAATTACGACAAGAATTTACATTTTATAGACGCATAATCTTAAAGTATTTAATTCATACATAAAAGTATATGAATATAATATATTACTTCGTATAATATGAATAAAATTATTTAAGATTACAAACCTATAAAATGTAGATTGTTTTCGTAATTTACAAAGTAAATACTCTTACTGATAATATCCTTTATATATGTTAAATGTTTTTCAATATTCCAAAAAAAAAACTTGAAGTATCACAATAACTCATATTAATAATTAATAAAAATATATAATACATTTTGAGATGTTTTATTATCAATAATATTAGTACTTTTTGTAAAACAAAAAACAATAATATCTTGAAAAAGCATTTTACGTTATATGCAACAAGCGCGCAACGTGAACATGTATTGTGTCTCGCCTTATAGCCGGTTTGGTGGAAAGGAGACGGAATATAGTAGGTTTGCACATTTCCACGAGTCAAACAATCGAGCATGACATTAGGTTTGTTTTTTCCTTGAACTAGTGCAGCCAGTTCAGGGAAACAAAACAAACCTATTATGTACACCAGCGCTCGACAAGTGGCGGCCCAGTAGCCATGCTTGGTTATTGCGTTTATTCCACTTTATTCGTAGCGAAGAGGCTTCCCCCACTTTCGTTTAAAGCGCTGGCGGGGCGCCGTCCGCCGTAGGAAGCTAGTGGTGGTAATGTCGATCCGTGCAGCTACGTTTCGATCGTCTTTGTCAATATTGCTCGAGACATAGCGTGATACAGTTCTGTCTACGCATTGCTATACGGCAGCTATCACATAGCTTTGAACTTTTCAGTATGCAGCGGCGAAAAATCGATAAAGAAAATAGACAATTCTAAGATAATTTGAAGTATAAATATTTATTTATATCTAATAATTTAAATATAAGAAAGGCTCCGATTTTGTAAAAAAAACTTTAGGAAGTGAAATGGTCAATGAGAGCCTGGACACAGTTAACAGTGTGTATATTTATTGTAAAATCCTTATATTCAAAAAACATTGACGTTTTGATCCCCGGGTGGGATCATCTTCAGAAAGTAAATCCTGTGTAAGATCAAACGCAAGATAAATAAAATAATAAAAACAAAGAAAAAAAATAATTAAATAAAATCAAATTATTCACAATTAAAACAAAAAAGACATTAAATTCACAAAAGTGTGCGTCAACGACAATGATGATAAGAGAAAGAGAAAAGGAACGTGTTGTTCCACTTACAGTTGTAACGCAAATGACAATAGGTCGAAAAGGTAAAAACAAAGAAAAAATAGAGAGAAACCAGAGACATCTAACAAAATTGAAAAAAGCAACCAACCATTTAAAGTTTACTAAATCTTTCAACTAATGGTAAATATGCATTATCAAGTGATTCAGTATCACTTTGTAAATTAAGACCAACTATTTGTTTTTTAATAAAGAGCATCTCGGAGACAAGACGCTTATTATAAAAGTGCTCCTCATCCAAAATACGAACATTGCTCCAGTCTAATTCATGGTTAAAATGAATTCTGTGGTCGGTGATAACAGATTGTTGCGGCGTGTTACGATGGATGTGGCTCTTATGTTTATTAATACGTGTGTTAAGAAGTTTCTTTGTTTGGCCCATGTACGAAGCTTGACAGTCATTGCATTTTATAAAATAAACTACATCAGATTTGGAAAAAGGTGACAAAGGATCCTTATGAACGCGAATAAACTTAGAAAGCTTGTTGTTACTGACATAAGCAAGCCTCATGTCGGTTCTACACAAAAGACTTCACAAAATCAGCCTCACCTCTCGCAACCGACCGAATATACGGAACAACAAAAAATTTTTTAATATTCTCATCCTCAAGAACTCGACTCAGCCTTCCTTCAGCCCCCACAGTGCCACTGACCAAACTCCTCAGACGTTTATTAATTACATCAAAGACCAATTGTAAAGGATAGTTATTGTTTAACAGAATCTTGATGATGAATTGGAAATTTTGGCAGGGCACCGATAGCACAGATTTCTTTTGCGCAGATCAACGGTTGCACAGATCCCGTTTGCCTAGATCCCGTTTGCACAGAAAACTTTTCTACAGATCCCGATTACACATAGTCGTTATTATTACATTTGCGAAGTAAATATTTTGTTTATATCACACACTATAGTACATATGTAGGCGGGGAAGGGGCTCCGCCCTTCCCTCTGCACCCCTTTCCCGAAAAATCTAACCTAAACTAATCTATAATATGTCTGTGCAAACGGGATCTTGGCAAACAAGATCTGTGCAACCGTCAATCTGTACTAAAGAAATCTTGGCTATCGGGATCCTCCCCACTTTTCCACGAGCGCACACGGACAGCGGTTCTCGCTTGTGTGCGTATCTTCACTACTTCAGTGTTTTTGGTGCTGGCCGGCTCGATCTGTACGACGAAAGACCGGTAACGCGAGAGACAGCGGGAGTAGCCCGTCTCATTTTAAAAGAAGGACGAATTAACGCGACGAGAGACAAGAACAGATATAGTACGTCTGTCTTCTTCTCTCAGAGACCAGTTGAGAGCGCCACTTTCCGGGCAGAGATTCCACTTCGGATCTCACTCCAGTACCCTCTTAAGGTATTACAAATACTCAAAAAAAGTACAAAAAAAAACCAAAAGAGCCAAAAACACTTTAATTGACAAACAAAAAAATAGAAGAAATGTCGACTTATTACGGATTGGCTATTCAAAAACACGCTAATTCTGTTGAAGATATGAGAAAAGCCGTGGGCAACATTTTATCATATGACTTCTACGGACAAAAATCCGCAACACTTCTACTGCCCAGAGGGACCGGAATCTTGGTGCAAGTGGCAGCGACTTAAGACAGTAAATCAAGAAGCAAGTTATCAACATCTACCAGCATTTCATGACAAAGTTGCAGCTTTGATTAAGCCTATTTATGAAGAATTATTTTTCGACGATCTTTTAGAAAGATGTTTGGGAGCGAACACTCAAAATAATAACGAAAGCTTTAACTTTTGCGTGTGGAATTTGGTTCCTAAGCACATTTTTACTGGCAAAAAAATATTAGAAATTGCCACATTAATTCTTGCATGTACTTGTAATGAAGGTTTTAAACCTCTAATAAAAATAATGGAAATAATGGGTATAATAATTGGCCAAGAAGCCATGAATTTCGTAGAAATTTATAACAAAATGCGTACAGCAAAGGCGGAGCGCTGTTGCACTTCGGCATCAAAAGAAGCCAAAGCAGTTTTGTAGACGGCCAGAGCAGAAGAAAACGATGCCTATGAGAAACCTGAAGGCCTATTGTATAGAGCAAATATAGCCAATTAATGTAAGTATATTTTTCTTCGAAAAATCAACTAAGAAAACTTTAAACGTGTTTTTCTCAAAACCACTTTTTTTTAGTCGGTGAAGGTGATTTGAAAACAAAACTATCCAACCGATTAGCCTGAAATTTTGTGAGTATAATCTAAATATAATTGGCTCTCGCAGGTATCAGAATCGCTATTTTTTGATGAAAATTTCTTATTTTTTCGACCACCAATAAGCAAAACTAAATTGCGATTTTCTGCTTCCAATTTTTAAATAGCCGCCAGTTTGTTTCTTTTTTATAAAAATGATCAATTTTGGTACTTGCAATAGCGACAAACATACAGATTAAGAATCTTTTTGAATTTTTTATTTTAGATGACTTTGTGGCTTGAAATCATTTTCACCGCTGACAATACTTTTTTTCAAGGCGCTATCTTTGAGTATAAAACACTTAATTAAAATATTAATAAATTTATTTAAAAAAAAATGTATTTTTACTCTATGAAAGTAAAATTAATAACATATAAAAAATTTAAAGGATTGAGTTTTATATTCTGCAGTTTAAAAATTCCTTAAAAATAGTTCAAGTTTCGTTTGTTACATGAGAAAACCCTCTTAAGATTTATATAGATTATAATAACCACGATCCAAATTAACTTTTAGTATTTTTGCATTTTATGTTTTACGTTCTTAACCACTAAAATAAATACCGTTTTAGTTTTGTTACTTATAAACAAATTTAATGGAGCAATCTTAAACGTTCGTTAGTTCCAAAACATACACTTCATATTAGTACACTTTTTTGTGAGCTTTAACATAATTTTTGTATTTATTTTTTAGATGTCACAAAATTATAGAACAAAGACAGAAAGGAATTATGATATAGAAAATTTAAAAATATAGAAGATATTAAAAGCAAAAAATTAATATTAACAGCTGCTTTATATTGTGTATCAAACAATACTATGTGATCACTTGAAAAAATTGCGTAACTTGTTCGAGATTATTTTCTATACATTTTTCGAGATTACTCTACAAACAGACGAGTAATCTTGAACACCAAAGGTTTTTGTTTTATTAGAACTATATATTATTTTCATATAACTTGTTGGCCATTATCAATTATAAACAGTGAACGTTGTTAAGTGAGGTTTATTTGCGCTTTACATATATAGACACATGTGCACTCAGTATGTTAAGTGCACACAGTGCAGTTAGTATTTCTGTTTAGAGTAAGCACCTGAAAAAGAAAGAGTGAGAGAGGAAAAATGAGAGATAAAATACATTATCTAAAATTATTCTCTGGTAACTTGTTACCATGCAACATTTTGTTTATTTATAAAAAGAAATGCGTTAAAACAGTAGAACATCTCTCAGTTTTCTGTCTTCTTTATTCCGTTCCGACCGTTGCCGTGAGAATCATTTTTTCTTGTGTGTCTCTGCCGTTTTTATATTTAATCGTGTCGCGCCATTAAATGTTTAATAAAGCCTTGTTACAAGAAGACTGTGAATATTCTTATTTAATAACCACAACAGGTTATGGGCTCAGGATACGCCTGAATTAAAGTTTCTTTTCTGAATCTTTTCTCTGTGTGTCAAGAATATTCAAAAGTAAATTTGTGTCTTTCTTGTACGTCGTGTACTTGTGAAATGGCTCTGGAAATTATCGGCAAGGGAATCACCAAGTTTGATGGATCTGACTTTTAGACTTGGAAGTTTGAAGTTCGTCAGTTGCTTATCGCTCATGGTTTGGAGAGCATTGTAGACGGTACAAGACCGAAGCCTCCAGGAGATGCTGCTGATGCAGCTGTTGCCGCGTGGATTAAAGAAAACGCGAAGGCGATGACGGTGATAGCGTCATCACTTGAAAGAGAGCAGCTGCGAGGTCTCACTACGTGTACTACTGCCAATGATATGTGGCGGACATTAACTGCAATCTATGAACAACGGTCGGCATCAAGTAAGCTGCTGCTTCTACAAAAATATCACGAGTACAGAATGAAGTCTGGAGACTCAGTGATACAGCATGTTACAAACGTACAAAGGTTAGCTAGTCAGCTTAAAGATGTAGGACAAGACATAACTGAGTTGGATATTATGGCCAAGATTTTAGGTTCTCTGCCATCTAAATATAGTACACTGGCAACGGCCTGGGACAGTGTTCCATAGGGAGATCAAAAGATAGGAATGCTACTTGAAAGACTCATCAAAGAAGAAAGTCGAATGACTGAAGAGGATAGTGCAACAAGTGCTTTGGCAGCTCTTAATCTTAAAGAAAAGAAAAATCCTGATTCTAGTGATTCTAAAGAGAAAAAGTTCAAGAAGAAAAATAGTTATTCTTCTAAAATGTCAGTTGAATGTTTTTACTGTAAAAAAAGAGGTCATTACGCTCGAGATTGTCGTAAGAAGAAGAAGAGTGAATCTTATGATTCTCACAACAAAAATAGCTCAGACAACAGTGCTTTCGTGGTGACAGTACCCAGAATTAAGGTTAAAAACAGCAAGGAACATATATGCAACAATCAGGTTAAAGAAATCATGAATGATGATGCCAAACACACTTGGATTACTGATAGTGGGGCTTCTTGTCATATGACCTGTCATCGTGAGTAGTTAACTGATTTTGAATCAGTAACTGGTGAGCTAGTGATGTTAGGTGATGGTAAACAGTGCAATGTCACAGGTAAAGGAACTGTTCTTATTACTAAGTTGATCAATGGTCATTGGCAGAAGGCTAGGATTGAGAATGTGCTGTTAGTTCCTGGTATTCAAAAGAATCTGTTTTCTGTCGGTGCCTGTGCTAGAGAGAGAGAGAAAGGTTATCTTGTGGTTTTTGCTGATCAGACTGTGATGCTGAAGAAAGATAATCAAGTTCAAGCTATCGGTTACAAACAAGAAAATGACATTTATAGACTCATGTTCAAAGTGATGTCTAGTGGAAGCGGTTGTAAAGTGAAAGAAGCTAATCTTAGTGCATCGCTACAAGTCTGGCATGAGAGGTTAGGACATGTCAACGCCAACCTGCTAAAGAACGTTGTGGAAAGTTCAGCTATTCAGGGTATTAAGTTCTCGCAAACAAATCAGTTTTTCTGTGAATCTTGTCAATATGGTAAAGCTCATCATCTTAGTTTTGATCAAAGAAAGTCTGATCGTAAATATTGGCAACCTGGTGAGTATATTCATACTGATATATGTGGACCTTTCTCTGAGATTTCTATAGGAGGATCAAGGTACTATCTTTTGTTTGTAGACAAACAGACTAATTTTAGATCAGTGTATTTTATTAAGCACAAGTCTGATGTCTAGAAAATCTGAAAGATTTTAATATTGTTAAAAACAAGTTTGGTCATAATGTTAAGGTTATTAGAGCTGACAATGGCAAAGAATATATCAATCATCATGTTATGAATTATTTGTCCAAACAAGGAATTATCATGGAGAACACAGCGCCTTATACACCTCAGCAAAATGAAAAAGCGGAAAGAGAAAATCGAACCATTGTTGAAAGTGCTCGGACAATGTTGCAAGCCAAAGGATTGCCGATAAAGTTGTGGGCTGAAGCAATTAATACTGCAGTGTATATTTTGAATCGTGTTTCTATTAAAGCTGACATGAAAATAGTCATTTTCTCCTTATGAAGCCTGGAATTGTAAAAAACCAGATTTGTCACATATTAGAATTTTTGGTTCTTCAGTATTTGTGCACATTCATAAGCAGTTTAGACATAAGATGGACAAGAAGGCTAAGAAGTTAATCCTAGTGGGATATCAGCGTGAATCTTCTAATTACAGATTGTGGGACTCAGTGACTAACAAAATTATTATATCCAGAGATGTTATCTTCAACGAAGATGTAAGACCAAGTGTTTCAACATCAGCTAGTATAAGCCAAGGAGTTTGTCTGTCTCAAGATGTAAAGGGAACTGAAGAGATTACTCCAGAATCTAATTCTAATCAACTTGAAGATAATTCTTCAGAAAGAAGATCTGCGGAAGTGGAATCCAGTTCTGACTCAGATGCCGTATTTGTTACTTCGGAAAAACAATCTCCTGAAAGGCATCTTCGAGATCGTGCTTTCCTTCGTCCTCCAAAAAGGTACGAGTTAAACTTAACACAATATAATGCTCCAAAAACTTTCAGAGAAGCCATATCGGGACGAGATTCTGCTCTATGGAAAGAGGCAATTGAAGAGGAGTTGCAAGCTCACAAGATCAATAAAATTTGGTTCTTAGTGCCAAGGCCAACTAGTCAAAGGACAATAGATTCGAAATGGATCTTCAGGATCAAGCAGGATTCGGATGGAAGGATTACAAGATATAAGGCGAGGCTCTGTGTACGCTGATTCAAACAAGAATATGGAATCGATTTTGAAGAAACTTTTGCCCCAGTGGCACGCTACGATTCCCTGCGAGTTTTACTTAGCTTAGCAGCGTCTAGAGACTTAGAGATAAGTCAATTCGATGTTAAGACAGCATTTCTGTATGGTGAGTTAAAAGAAAATATTTATATGGAGATTCCTGAAGGCTTAGTTGATCCTAGAATAAATGAAACCATCGTTTGTAAACTAAATAAGTCATTATATGGTTTAAAACAAGCTTCTCGATGCTGGAATGAGAAATTTCATTCATTTCTTAAAAACTTTAAGTTTAAAGAGAGTTGTGCTGACAATTGTATTTATCGAAGAATTGTTAAAGAAAATATTGTTTTTCTTGCTTTGTTTGTTGACGATGGACTAGTCTTTAGTAAATTACAAGACTCAATAGATATTGTTATTAATAATTTGAAGAATAAATTTAGCATGAAAGTTGGAAATGTTGGCACATTCATTGGAATGCAAATTGAACGCGACAGACCTAATAAAAGAATTTTCATTCATCAAACAGCTTACACTTTACGCATTCTTGAAAGATTTAAAATGCTTGATGCTAATCCTGTCAGCGTGCCAGCAGATCCACATACCATTCTAGCAGAAAATGATCAAGACGTTGTCAATGTACCATACAGAGAAGCTATCGGTTCTTTAATGTTCTTAGATCTAGTTACGCGTCCTGATATTGCGTTTGCCGTTAATGTTGTTAGTCGTTTTGCAAATTGTCATAGGAATAATCATTGGTTAGCTGTAAAAAGAATTTTTAAATATTTACTTAATACTATTGGTTGTGGTTTGTTGTATGAAAATCAGGATGATTTTTTAAAAGAAACTCTAATAGGATATTCTGATTCAGATTTCGTCGGAGATATTGACACGCGACGATCAACAACAGGATATATTTTTACTATTGGTAGTATGCCAGTCACTTGGACTTCTCAAAGACAAAAACTGGTTACACTCAGTACAACTGAATCAGAGTATGTTGCAGCTGCTTCAGCAGCAAAAGAAATTATATGGCTTCAAAAATTATTGAAAGATTTAGATTGTAAAATGTCTGTTCCAACTACTTTATATGTAGATAATCAAAGTTCTGTACGGCTTATCAAAAATCCTGAATTTCACAAACGAACTAAACATATCGATATTAAATATCATTTTATACGAGAAAAAGTTGCTGATAAAGAGATAAATGTTAGACATATCAGTTCAGAAAAACAGTTAGCAGATTTATTAACAAAAGCTCTTCCTAGAGATCGTTTTTGGTCTCTGAAATCTAAACTTTTTATNTGTGATACGAAGCATATAAACGGTGGGAGTGTTAAGTGAGATTTATCTGCTTTACATATATAGACACATGTGCACTCAGTATGTTAAATGCACATAGTGCAGTTAGTATTCCTGTTTAGAGTAAGCACCTGAAAAANAA